>NC_033632.1:11469928-11503833 GCF_001540865.1 Ananas comosus | reverse complement strand
AAATTTATAATTTGAAGATTAAAACTTGTAATTTAAATTTTAAAATTTTTAAATTTTAAAATTTAAATTTTAAAATCTAAAATGTTAAAATTTAAATTTAATCTAAAATTTGAAATTTGAAATTTAAAATTTTAGATTTGATATTTAAAATTAAAATTTAATATTTAAAGTTTGAAATCTATTTTTTAAAATTTAAAGTTTAAAATTTAAAAATTTAAAAATAAATTTGAAAATTAAAATTTAAAATTAAATTTAAATTTAAATATTGAAATTAAAGTAAAAATAAAAAATTGAAGTTTAAATCCAAAATCAGAATCAGATTTTAAGAAGCAGCTTTTTCCTGCTTCTGATTCTGGGGCCTTCAAAAGTAGTTTTCTGATTCTAAAAAACAGAATCAGATTTTAAAAATGAATTGCCAAACGCTCTATTGAGCCGAAAATTACTTTTCAGTCCAAAAGCGCTTTTTAAAAGCTAGGCCAAACACCCCCTAACTTTGCAATCAAATTTAACCAAGCAAATTAATTAGAGTGTAAAATTGTATCAATTGTAACAATTGAAAGGTTAGAGTTTCTGATACAATACAATTTACTCTTTATATCTGCAAAATCTTCTCAGGAAACAAAAATTACATGTAAAAACTATGCATTGATTTATCTGTTTATTCTCTGATTCATACAAGAACAAATATGTGAAGCCTAATAATAGTTTGTCGAGTTACATCGACGAAACTCTACATTTAGGACTTGGTCTCAGAATGCACATTATAAAAGAGATTGATGAACACACACACAAACCCAAAAATAGAAAAAAGAAAAAGAAAAAAAAGAAAAAGGATTTAACCTCCCAAAATTTTCTTCTTCACGTACAAGAATTAATCAACTGTTTGAGATGGCAAGTATTGTTGGAGGCATTGTTTCAATTTTTGAAACTTTACGGGCTTCGACATGTACGAATCCATACCGCCGGCGAGGCATTCGACGGCGCTCTCTGCCAATGCATTTGCAGTCATCTGAAATTTATGAGCAGAAAAAAGTTAGACATGACCGTAAATTGTTTCCTCTTATTCTGCGATTTTGTTCTTGCTTGGCCTCTGTAACGCCTTAATAGTCTCGTATCGGATGGGACTAAAAATTTTGATTGAAAATATATGAGGCCTTGCACGCGAATAACAATAGCTGAGCTTAAGCATTTTGAGCCGATGTTTTGGGCCCAACGAGTTATTAATACTAGCGGGCAGGATCATTACAATTAGTATCCGAATACCAGCCTGAAGTGTGAGAGTTAAGTGTTATGCGGGGCAAAGTGCTACACATAGAGAATCTTATATCGCCTGGTAATCCCTAATAGTCTCACTGATAAGCCCCTGGTAATCCCTAATAGTCCCACCGGTAATCCCCAATAGTCCCCACATCGGCTACGCACCCTAATAATGATAACTGGACTTACGCAGTTTAGACCGATGGTTTAGGTCCAACGAGTTATTATTGCTAGCGAGTCCTACAACCTCTTTTCAGAGAAGAGAGAGAGAGAGAGAGAGAGAGAGACTTACTGCAATAACTGGAATCCTCTTCCTTCGTCATCCCGCAATCGAATCATTCGTCGAGAAAGCCGCACAGGCCTCATTCGACTCGTCTCCGGGCCAGACCAAGGCATCCCAGTAGCCGCTTTCTTCGAAAGCGCGAATCAATTTGGCGGCTTGCAGGCCATTCATTACTGGCATGCAAACATCCTCCAAAACAAAAACATAAACACCTTAATTTATCGACACTCATTAGAGTTTCTCGCAACGCAATCATCATGCCATTTGCATAAATTTTCTATTCAATTTGATTTAAGAGTAGGATTTAGTTGGATTTTTACAGTAGAGTTTGTTGCATTGTTTTGTGTAGTGCCTCATAACACATCCTTTCGCAAGGGTTAATAAGAGATTATTATACTCGGCATGCTACGAAAGGGGAACACAGATATTTGCATACGTATATGATGATGCAAAGTAATCTATTTCAAAATGTTCATTTCTTACATAAGTTTTGGATTGATAAGAGTATCTTATTCAAGAAACTGCGGTTTCGAGAGGTATACATGAAAATTCAGATTTCGCAGGGAAATACAAGCAAATGTGAATGCTCTTTTATGCTGCAAATATAATCGTTATCTAAATAATTATTTTCGTAGATGAGGTTGAAGTTAAAAAGTTCGATGCGCAATATGGGTAAAATGTAGTGGAAATGAAAAGGAAACAAGAATGAAATGTAAAATTACGATTCAGAAATGAGAACTAAAACAAATGTAGCATCTTACCATCAAAATAAGATCGTATCCTGACCGCTGAACTGCTCGAATTGTTAGGATTTGGTTAGATTTGTAGTTGAATCCTATTTAGATAAGAATTAATATTTAAATCTGTTGGAGATAAATTAAATTTTAAATATTAATTAGAGGATAAACCTAACTAGATTAGGATTAATATTTAAATCTATTAGAGATTAATTAAGATAGATTTAGATATTAATTGGAATAGAAATTCTAAATATATTAGGATTGGGGTACATTTTAGTGGAGCCTTATAAATAGCTCTTTGTGGGTTTGCTTTTGATGTGAAGTACGGGAGAGAGAGAGAGAGAGTCTCTTGGGTTGCCGTACCAGAGAGAGAGTTATTTAATTATGCTTTGAGTGCACGGGTGTATGTGAAGGATTGTCTTCTTTATGGGTTTATAGAAGGCGAGAGAAAGATAGAAAAGATTCAGAAAGAGGGCTCGGGTTGTAGCTACTCTGTGCAGAAGAGGAGTCAGGTGTAATCTTTTCTTATTTAATGAATCTTATTTTACCCGCATATTTTCTGATTTGGTTTTTTCTCTCTTTTATGATTGTATCAGCTTTTGCTGAGGAGACGAGCTTATGGTAAAAACCCGATTCGACGCTTCCGTTGCGGAATCCCAACAATCGATACCGGATCCACAGCAGTCGGTATCGAAACGGGTTGCGGATTCACGAGATCCGGTACCGGGGCGAGTACCGGATTCCCAACACGAATCACATCTAATCCGTTATTCATCGACGTCGCCACCATTATGTTGATCCTGTTATCCTCCACAAGGAGAATTTTCAGAGAACCGCTGGTAGATGCACACTGAGAGTTATTAATTCTATGGTTTTTATCCTCGGCCCCGTTATCTCGTACACTTGATGATGAATCAATTTGCGAATCCAAAACCTTTTGGACTCGAAGACCCTCATATAGAGGAAGCACTTTCACCGAAAACACCTTCGCTTGATTTGTGATCTTTCCAAGACCATGAATCGGGCTTCTCTGACACGCGACTAGAAGCATTAAAAGCGTCGAATTTTGGCTCAAAAATGAATGATCCATTGAGATCACCAACATGGTGGTTTGCTAAAGAATCGGGATCGTCTGAGGGCTCCTCCATTATAGGAACTTTACAAGGTAATACGAATGTAAACGTTGAACCACGGTGCTCTTTACTGACCACAGTGAGACTACCACCCATTAGTTCCACCTGTTTTAGATGTACTCACAAAGTTAGTTCACTAATTGCATGTTTTCTTTTATAATAGGACCCAAAACTTTATGTTTTCTTTTATCGACGCACCCTTGTTCACGTTGGTTTGAGTTGTTCCATCAATTTCATGAGGATTTCATTGAATTAATGGCTCTGTTGCAGTTCCGTCAGCGAAAAAGATGGTAACGCCGTTAAATTTACGCGACAAAATAACTCAAATAAAGGCGAGTAAAAGAAAATGAAAAGTAAGAAACAAAACTCAACATCCTACTTCGAAATGCTATATAATTGATGCATGATCGGAAACATAAAATGAGAAAACATGTAAGAATCTATAAAGTGTAAATTTTTAAAAATGAGTACATATTACCAATTGTTTGCAGATAGCAAGGCCGAGACCGGTGCCGCCGCACTTTCGTGCATGATCATCGCTTGCTTGCGTATAACTTTTGAACAATGAAGGTAGAGCCTTTTCTTTTCTGGTAATGAAACAAAACTGTTCCGAAAAAGAAGAGTAATGAAATAATCTGCAGGAGCCAGTATGGTAGCTTTAGAGAGTATAAGAACAAAAGAGTTAAATTCATACCAGGAATGCCGATACCGGTGTCGTATACGTCGTAACGTAGCCACACAATTTGCTCCTCAGCATCTTTGCTAGGCGACGAGGAACTTCGAGTCTGAATACACCTTTGATTTAGATCTTGTTCATGTTTCAGATTGGATACATGAAGTTTTATCCCCACTTTTCCTTCGTGCGTAAACTTTACTGCGTTGCTGCAAAATTAGTTCTAATGGATTCAGGATATTGTTTTAGCATACAATTGTGATGTATCTCTCTATTGAGAAACTAACTCAAAAAACTAAATGAAAAAGTTGTATTTAATTAGTGGAAGGGTGAGTGAACAGCAGAAGTTTGCATTTGGACAGCTTAATCCGATTTCTTGAACTGTGTTACGACAAACGCACAAACGGAAACAAAATGACGAACACAAAAACAATCAAACCACAAGCAGAAAATAAAGAAACACAGATTTACATGAAAAAATCATTTGCAAGGAAAAAACCAAGGGCGAGGAAGGAGAGAACTTCACTGTGGAACGAAAAGGGAATACAATGTTCTTCAGATTACAACCGACCACGATCACACGCCTCTAGGGCAAAAATGAAAAAAAGGAAAACTCATAATGGGTTTCGGATCCGATCCGTACCCTGGCGAATGTCAGCGGTTGGCCCGAGCCCTCCGCTACCCACCACAGACATTCATTTTTCCTCCATAATTTTTTTTTCCAAATTGGTCGCACCGCGAAGCTGTCGGTGAGTCGTAAACCCGAACCTGAAACGATAGTAGATTTCGAGTCACATCTGACAAACTGCTTGCATCATTAATTTGAAGAGTAATTTAAATAAAAAGGGGGGGAAAAAATCTGAAACTTACACATCAAAATTTTCTGAAACCATTGCACAAAGATGGGCTTATTTGCAAAATTCTGAAGCTTTGTTTTCTGGGTAGTCCGTGTATTTTCTGATATTGTGATTTAGTCCCTGAGCTTTTGTAGTACAGTTTTTAGTCAAAAGAATAAATTATCTATTAGTCAGAGACCAGCATAGAATGTTGCATTATTCGGTTTCTATCCAGTTACTCTAAACACATGTATGAAAAAAAGAAAAAAAAAAAAAGATTACGATTTTCATTTGCTATTTGCGTTATCCATAATGCTACATCATTGCAAAGATCATGCACAAGAACTTCAAAATTCAAATGCAAAAATTTAAAAAAAAGAGGATCAAAGAAGGGAAGACGTTGTCGCCTTCCTCTCGTATTCTTACCATATCAAGTTCGTCAAAATTTGACGGATCCGTAGCACATCGCCGCAAAGGAATTTGAAGCCACTTGAGTTAGTAAATGTTGGAATCATTTGTAGAACTCGTTAGGGGATTGTTTGGCATTGCTAGCGCTCTTCAGAATAGTTGTTTCAGTAGAGCTATCCGAAGAAGCAGAAATAATTTATTAGAATCCCCTTTACAGCAGCTTCTCACTTCAATATAAGCAAAAGGTTCTTATTGGACCTTCTGCTTTTGGAACAAAAAAAAAAAAAAAGAGGCTCATATTAGCTTTCTACCACACTTTAGTATTTGGGAACTTCTGCTTTCTTGAGTTGAGAAGCAGTTCAGTTCTGGTCGTCCCAAAAACAAGCCGAACAACACAGCATTTGGTTAGGAGGTAGGAATAGGAATAGGCCCTTATCCCCCTTTTTATATCCAAACGCTAATTTTTTATCCGAGAATAGTAGTTCTCGGTTATCCCCACCAACAGCTCCATTTTTTATATAAAACTACCTAAAATTGTTCTTATCCCGGGGAACAACCCAATTTTCATCCAAACACTATTTTTCTTATCCCCATACTTATACCTATCCCTCTAATAGCTAGTTCTTACTTATATCCGAACCAAACGGTACCATTTTAATATAAAGTGTTAAATATAAAAATATTGAAATACCGTTCTCTAATAGCTTAAGCTTTTTAGAGTACAACGGTTGTTTCACATGGTATCAGAGCAGGAGGTCCTGAGTTCGAGTCACGCCAGGCTCCTAATATATTAATTTCCTCCCATTTAATTCAAGCCCACGTCATGGGCCGATTAAAAAGTTTCGAACCTATACGTGAGGGGGAGTGTTAAATATAAAAATGTTTAAACACCGTTCTCTAACAGCTTAAATTTTTAGAGTACAACGGTTCTTTCACATAAAGAACCAATTGGACAATTATTTGGAGTTTAAGAATAAGAAACCACGATGTTTAGGAAGAGAATAAGGGTTGGTTAGTTCCTCTTAATGAGGATTCAACTTGATCCTACACTCCACATTCATGGCAACGTCATCTTTGCCTTCTAATGAATGCTCGAAAACCCCTCGTTTTGTATTAAAACCAACATTGTCTGGAACGGGATACGTTATGCTGCGTAATACGAGTGCTAAAACATGATTCACTAGTTTCATAAAAACACGGTATGAGGGGCAAAAGATTACTTGGAATGTTATTTCGAAATGTGGTTCGTTTAGAACGTCTATACAAATCGACATATATATATATTAAAAGGTCAATAACTTGCCTTTGTTACCGCATAATTCTTTTTTTTTTTGATTAATTTTATACAGATCCCTACAAATATAGTGAATGACAAATATATTCCTGTAAAAGTTTAACTTTTATATGTTGTCCCAGTTCCAATATTTTCAAAAGTTCTATTTGAACTTGATCTTCTAAAACACGCTATAACCTTTAGAATGGTTGAAAATTTTCGACTTGAAACATACCGAAACTACTTCAAACACATTATTGTCTCTGCGCCCGCATTTATAGCCCTCATAGCCCGAATCCGAGTCCCCGAAATTCTCGACAATAAATGGTCAAGAAAACAAATCTATCAACTATGTAGCAACACAACATTAATTTTCACAATATTCTTGCTTCCTCAAGATGTTCACACTGTACAAGATACAAACAATCCCCAGTTCATTAATCCCTCGCAAAAAGTAACTTCCGAAGTTTTAAATTGGAGCTTATGCATTCAGAACAATAAGACCAACAACAAGTATAAAGATCCAACAATATTACACCAAGAACCCCTTTTCCGAACACCAGTGCGACCGGTTTCCGATTCAGAGCTCCTAATCGAAGTGATCTGCGGAGAAATCGGGCTCGTCCGGCTTCTGCAGCCTGGCCAGTTCAGTATCGTCGGCCAAAAACCTCCGCGAAATGGATCCCAACTTTTCAATAATCGCGCTCGAGCCCGGCCTCGCATTCTCGTTCTCCGGTTTGTAGTTGCTCTCTTGATCCTCCCACCATGAGTACTCCTCCCACCGACTTAAGCTCTCGGCCGTTTTCCTCCTCCGGTACTGCCGCCACGCCGCCTGGATAAAGCACGCCGCCCACAGCCGCCACTGGTGAGAGTAAAACCGGAATGTATGCTGCAGTTTCTTGCTGTGCAGCCTCCTGAATTGGTTCGCGACGAATTTCAAGTCTTCTGCTCGCAAGGCGAAGGCCTCGACTTCGGTTAGGGCTTTTACGGTCCGCGTCGAAGTGGGTAAGTTTACGTTGGTTTTGGGGAGCAGGGCCCATGTTAGGAGCTCCTCGCCGCAGAAATCGCCGGGCCGTAGGATTATTGAGTTGAAGAAGTTGGTTCGGCCGCCGTTGGTCGTAGAACTCTCTAGTTTCCCCCGGATTATGAAGAGCATTTCGTTCACGGGGTCGCCCTCACGGGCGATGAATGTTCCCTCGGGGCACAGGGAGGAGACTAGCCGCTCGCAGATGGCGTCGAGGAGTTGATCATCCATCTCTGAGAAAAAAGGAACCTACATGCAAAAAAAAAGAAGATAAATTAACTACTGTGTTTTGGAACTCGAATTTTAGCTTTCGAAGAATAGAGAATACGCCGTAACTTTAGCACGCTTATTACCCGTCGAACTAGGTCCAAGCAGAGGTGGCGTTGCACGTCGCGACGAATATCCGCAGGTAAAGCTATTAGGATAGTCTCTTCATCCACGCCTCGCGTCGCGAGCCACTTCACCTGAACGAACCGGCGGACCCGCTCTTGGAGATCGTCGGGAAGTTGGTGATGCCTCATCCACTCCTCGGTGTCTCTTTGCCGCAGCCTCCACTCTTCGAGTCGTTTGCTGATCGATTGTAAGTAGGTCTACCGAAAAAAAAAAAAAAGACGATGTTTCTCAACTTTTACGAGAAAGGAAATATGAAGATATTAAATTAACGACAAACCATAACTCAAATCAAATGAAATTTACGCGGTAATTAAAGCAGCAGCAAGAAACAGAAAGGAAAAATAAATATTTTTCGAAAGTACAAAACGATATGTCACCTGCATGTTGCCAATCAGCTGAGCAAACAGTACAAGACTAATGGCTCCAATTGCGATGGCAAACGTATTTTCCGCGATGAAAGTGCTCGTAATCAGAGGGTTCCCACTCGAACTGGCGAAAGACACAACAGATTCTTCATAAATTAAAAAAAAAAAAAGCCAGAATAATCTATAAACAGGGCCTTTTGTATACATATATCCCTGCAAAAATCATCTGTTTCTATATATTGTCGTGTAAAATCAGAATATATGTATATATACCTTTAAATACGTAGTTTCATGGGCATGTATATAGATAAATTTGCAGGGCTACGTAGGTTAAAATAAAAAAAATAAATAAAAAAAAAAAAACTGGAACTTAAATATTGGATAAATAGGCATTGTCCTACTAAAACCAACTATTGTTGTACAATAATTTCACTACTGGACTTTGATAGATCATGTTTTTGAAGGGTATATATGTAAAATGATTCACACCTCAACTGTTGCAGACCCCACCAGAGACAGTAGAAGTATTTCTCGAGGAAATTTGTCGAAACAGCCCCATCGTTCAATGCAAGCAGGAATATCCCGTACTTGAAGTTGATACTTTGATTGCCGGCATTACAGTTCGAAAACACACCCGTGCTGTTGGCCCAATTTTGGTAGTCACTCGAATCGGTATAATCACAATTCAAATATTTAAGATGACAAGTCACATTTGAGGAAGCGCTTTCCCTCGAGCATTCCGAGTTCCAACACGTTATTTGCCGTTCAACAGTGAGGAGATAATATATTGCTCCTGTGATCTGCAGTTGTATATGATCAATCAAAAAGAGGCTTTGTTAGATTGCATCGAAGATGACCAAAAAAAAGAAAATAGTGGTACTTTCACATTTATATCCCAAAAAGATTGTCTATTAGCACACATACATACATACATACATACATACATACATATATATATATATATATATATATATAGAGAGAGAGAGAGAGAGAGAGAAAGAGGCTGGTATGCTTCTGGAAGCACGGAACCCTCCGTGCTTCCAAATTGTTTTCGATGTTGGGGCTTTCGAATCGACGATCGGCTCCGTTAGACTTGATTTAGAGTATTTGAAGTATCTAGAAAATAAATTTTGTGATTTTTCAATATCATTTGCCTAATGATCGAAGGGGCTCAAAATCAATAATTTTAACGGCCGCGGTGAGCCGTTTGCAAGTTTAACGATGTAGAAATATTCAAATAACATGAAATTTTGTTAGAAAATTCTTTATAATATATAAAACAAGATCAATATCTTTGATCTAAAATTTAATGTCATATCATCACATTTTGTAAGATTTTTATTTTCAGCCGTTAATTTTGACCCCTTTCGATCACTAGGCAAATGGTATCGAAAAATCGCAAAATTTATTTTCTAGATACTTCAAATACTCTAGATCAAGTCTAATGGAGCCGATCGTCGATTCGAAAATCCGAACATCGAAAACGACTTGGAAGCACGGAGCCCGAGTTCCATGCTTCTAGAAATATACCAGCCTCACTCCATATATATATATATACATATATATATATATATATATATATAGAATTGAGCTAGAATACTTTTAGAAGTATCACCCCATTTTTGCTTCTAGGTTTTTTGCCCTTGGATCTACTCCTTGATTACTAATAGTCTTTGGATCAAACACTATTCCACCTACCATCACCTACCAACATCATCCCAATCTTATATTTCTCCATCCAAAGGTTAAAAACTCAAAAGCTCCAACCTCTTGGTGCTTTTGAGAGTATTCTAGCTCAACTCTATATATACATTACATTTCTCCATCCAAGGGTTAAAAACTCAAAAGCACCAATCTCTTGGTGCTTTTGAGAGTATTCTAGCTCAACTATATATATATATATATATATATATATATATATATATATATATAGAGCCAAGACTGCTTGGTGCTTCTCAGGAGATCGTTTTTCACGATGATGGAATTTCCGAATCGACGATTCGGGCTCGGTTAAGACTTGATCTACGCGTATTTGAAATTTCTAGAAAATAATTTTTCAACTTTTCGATATCATCTTACCTAGCAATCGAAAGGATTCAAAATCAATAATTTTTAACGGCTGAAAATAAAATCTTCTATAAAAAGTGTGATGATTAGCACTAAAATTTTCAATCAGAAATATTGTCTTGTTGTAGATAGATAAAGAATTTGTAATCAAAATTCATATCTGATTTGAATACTTCTACACCATTAAACTTGAAAACGGCCAGATATCAAACCATTAAAAATTATTGATTTGAATCCTTTCGATCACTAGGTACATGATACAAAAACTTGCAAAAATTATTTCTAGAAAACTTCAAATACCTAGATCAAGTCTAACGGAGCCCGATCGTCGATTCGAAAATTCCATCATCGAAACGACTCAAGGAATCGGAGGCCTCCGGCTCCTGAGAGCACAGCAGCCCTGCTCTTCTCTCTCTCTCTCCGCTCCTCTCTCTCTCTCTCTATCTATATATTATATAATATATTATAATATATATACATAACACACATTACATACACACATTACATTTCTCCATCCAAAGGTTAAAAACTCAAAAGACCAACCTCTTTGGTGCTTTGAGAGTATTCTAGCTCAACTATATTACTATATATATAATAATATATATATATATATATAAATTACTATATATATATGATCAGGATACTAGTTATATTGATATAGTTAGGAACTAGTTACACACTTTTAAGTTACACACTTCTTATACAAGCTAAAATTTAACTATACGGGCCTCCAAATGAATATCTAAACCGTTAAATATAATTTTCGGAAACTACATCTTGTGTTTCTAAAATTGCCCTTTGTTAAAAATAATAAACCATTGATTTTGATACTACTTGATGGCTAGGAAATCAGTTTTTCAAAATGCGTAAAATTTTATGAGTAGCTATTTTAGATGTTCTTGATCATATTTAATTTAATGGTTTGGATCTCAATTTTAGAATCTCTGAAGTTGCATTTTGTACTTATATACCCTATAAAAATCCGAGTTTCATATAAGCACTTTGAAAGTGCGGCTTCTTCCAAAAGTGCCCTTATGAGAAGCTGGTTTTGTACGTATAATGGTTTACATGTAGGAAATCAAATTTCTGAAGGGCAAATATGGAAATTAGGATTTTGCAGGGACGAATGTGTAAATAAATGATTTTGCAGGAGTATATATTGAATACTATGACATACATGGCTCGCCAACATGTAGAGTAGTAGATTATATGCAGCTCCTCCCCAGGCGGTCTTTGCGACAACTCCAGCAGCTTTAATAATCTGATTGCTTAAGGGAACTATAAGATACATTCTAATTATATACTGAACCACAATAACAAGGCCAAATGTGGTGTTTTTGATATTGTAATTCGGGCTACTTATCGCGGGCATTATGAACCAGAGGACAACCTGTAGAAAGGAAGCGCAAAAACAACAATCGATGAAGTGATGTTTGGTTTCCTGGAAATAATCCAAGGGAATAGTGTTCTGGCTGGAAAAGTATTTTCCGTCGGTTTGGTTCCTAGGAAATGTAGCTTTCCTTGAAAACCTTTTTGCAGATTTCATGAAAAAGTAGTGTCATTTTCTGAATTTTTTTAATCCAGAAAATGAAAACTGCGGAAAAGAGTGTTTTCCATTTCTAGCAAATAGTTTTCCACACTTTTCTAAGGAACCAAACACCTCTTAAGTTGAGAAATAGAGCAATGTGCTGACTAGAAAATATGCATACACACTGGTATTTGAGAAGTTAATTCCTGCTTATTCCAAACTACGCCTAAGAGTAATTCAGTGCTGACAAGAATATTTTTCATAACTAGACGATATTACAAATAGCTAACATCTCCACTTCAGAAACTTAGGACATACCTGTGGAAGAGGCACTGCCGCGACTAGATCTATGAAGAAATCGGATCTTAAATATCTCCTTCGAATTTCTTTAGGATCAGTTACAAGCTCTCCCTTCCCAAGCACTCTCGTGTTCGGCGCAACATACGCCGTTCGAAACTTTATAACCATATTCAGCATATAGAATACATCGGCTAAAGATCGAAGAACAGTTACAGTAATACGTAATCGTTCATCCAGTCTAACGCATGAAGAATTATTATCGACCCTAACGAAGGGTAAGTAATAGAAGAAGGGGTCTATAAAAAGAGCAAACAAGCACGTCATGAGGTAAACCCGGTTCCATGTTAGAACTATATTACTTCCGGGGTCTAAGATTAATCTGTGCCATGGCTCATTGGTCTCAACCCATACTTTAGGCTTTATGGGGTTTCTTCCATCTAATTTACTGGTGCCAAATTTATCGGCTCTTGCGACTTGATACATGGGTTTAGCTTGGTTTTGCTTCTCATCAGGAAAGACCCTGTAATTGTGGACATAAAAAGAGAAGGGTAAGCATCAACATGAAAAGTTTTCAAGAGTATATAGAAATAATAAAGGGCTTGTTAGGCATGATTAGAGGTTTTAGAGAAAACGTTGGTTGAGTTGAACTGTTTGAACAAGCAGTAAAAAGCATTCGAGTAAATTCACCGTACATCTTCTTGCTATAGCTAGAAGCTTCAATTTGGAGCTTTTGCTTTTGGCGACTAGAAGGTCATTTTAGCAGTTCAGCTTCCAACAAAACCAAAACCTTTAAATCTTTTGTTTGCTAAGCAACCGACATCTACTTTTTGAGTTGAAAAGCTAACTAGAAGCAAGGTCCTACCAATTTAAGTAGAAGTAAAAGGGGTAAGTATCAATGAGAAGATGTAATATTAATAAATGGCCAGTATAGCATAGATAAGGTTATATAAAAAGCATCGTTTGCATTGAGGTGTTCAGAGCATGTTCAACTTTTTTGACCCAATCGCAACTAACCCACGCCCACCCTCACCTCCTAATAGCACCCTACAGGATTCTGCTTCTGGTCAGAATCTCATTTCAGCTTCTTGCCACAACAAAAATAACAAAAAAGCCGTTCTAGAAGCTAGGCCAAAGAAGCGTCAAGTTATATAAGAACTCAAAACATAAAATGTCCTAAAAAATAGCCAGGTTCGGATGTTTCTAATTAGCGAAGCATGCCACCCAAGTCAAAATCACAATATTTTAATGTGATCCAAGAATTTGAAATGACATGTTAGTGGTACAATTACATCCTTAGGTGTAGGAAATACCACACAATATCTACTTTTCAATTGAAAAAAAGAAAAACATCATACAATCCTCAGAACTTCAGCAACAATCAATAGTCCCCACGTCCTATTACTTCAAAAGGATTCACAGGCATTTGTATTTCTTTTCACTCGACTAAATCTCCAAAATTACAATCAATTACAACGCAAGAGAACTCCACATATTTAACCTCTAAATAATCCATGGTTGTGTAGCTCTACAATAGGGCTAAAAAGTCCCAAAACCACCACCTAAACATTGCGCAATTTGTGATTCAATGCACGAACTAAAATATGTCACAATCAACCACCTAGAGAATGATTCTGCTGCAATCCATAACAAAACCCCCGTTTTTCATCGAATTGGCTAGATATCCATTCGAAAAATTAACTACGGAATTTGGCATGCTAGTCATTTCACTCAAAATTTGACTCACAACCCCGCGAACGACGGGCATCTGACCAAATTAAGGAACTTAAGGGTCTTGTTGTAGATTGCAACAGAATTATTGTTCTAGTAATAAATTTTCAACGTTTTAAAGTTCAGATAGTAAATTGCAAATCAAGCAAAGTTCAGGTGGTTCTAAGACTTTGTTTTTAACTAAATAAGGATCTTAGCTCCACAAATAGTTCAAAACACATGTTCTTCATAGATTTACGGGAACTTTGACCTAAACACAGATCCAATTAGGGTTTTGAGGTGGGTTTTCTGAGACTAATTTTTAACCAAAAAAAGGATCGTAGCTCCACAACTAGTTCAAAACACACATGTTCTTCATAGATTTAAGGAAACTCTTATCTAAACACAGATCAATTAGGGTTTTGAGGTGGGTATTCTGAGACTTTCTTTTAACCAAAAAAGGATCTTAGCTCGACAACTAGTTCAAAACACACATGTTCTTCATAGATTCAAGGGAACTCCTACATAAACACAGATCAAATTAGGGTTTTGAGGTCGGTTCTCTGAGACTTTTTTTTTTTACCAAAAAAGGATCTTAGCTCCACAACTAGTTCAAAACACACATGTTCTTCACAGATTTAAGGGAACTCCCACATAAAACACAGATCAAACTAGGGTTTTGAGGTGGGTTTTTTTTCCACAGAAACCAGATCAAATCAAATCAAATAGAAAAAATTAAAATTAAAATTTAAAAATAAAAATCACCTTGCGGCTCTCCTCTGCATCTCGATCTCATCTTGCACCTTGGATCGGAACATACCCGAGCTTAATTATCGCAACAAACACACACTCGATCGATTCAATACGAGGATCTATTGGGATTTTAGGGTGGAAATTGGATTTACGATTTAGGATTTAGGGCATAAATTGAGGAGACATTTTGTGCTTCTAAACTAGTATTAATTTTTTTATTTTATTATTACTACTGCTATGAAGACCCAAAGTCAACTCTCACAAGTTTAAAAAGAGGGCTTTTTTTTGCAAATAGTCTCCCGAGCAATTTTTATTTTAAAAATAGCCCTATCAAAATTAAAATTACAAAAATAGTCCTGTTCCTGCCACGCAGGCGCCGCGTCAGCGCCACGCGGGCAGGGTTAGGATCAGGGTATTAAGTTGAACACGGTGAATCATTCACCGTGTCTAAACACGGTGAATGGTTCACAGTGTTTCTTACGTATTTTTTGTATATTGAAAAGTGGAATAAGGAGTAGTGATGTCAATAGGTATGGATATCCGAAATATTATCCGAATCCAAACCCGAATAAATTATATATATATACGTAATTTATTTTTGTTTATTTATACAATATATAAAATATTTAATAATTTTTATTTCTTAGATCTTCATCCAACGGTATAGATTTTTAAAACCTGCTGGGTTGGATGAAGATCTAAGGAATAAAAATTATTAAATATTTTATATATTATATAAATAAACAAAAATAAATTATGTATATATATATATAATTTATTCAGGTTTGAATTTGAATAATATTTCAGATATCCATACCTATTGACATCCCTACTCCTTATTCCACTTTTCAATATACAAAAAATATGTAACAAAAAATACGTACTAAACACGGTAAACCATTTACCGTGTTTGAACACGGTGAATGATTCACCGTGTTCAACTTAACACACGGGCCCCGCCCTGCCCGCGTGGCGCTAATGTGGCGCCTGCGTGGCAGGTCAGGGCCATTTTTGCAAATTAAATTTTGACAGTGCTATTTTTAAAATAAAAATTTGTCAAGGGTTTAAATGCAAAAAAAGCCCTTAAAAAGAGCAAGAGAGATTTTTCTCCCTTTTTTTTTCCTTTTTTTCCTTAGACCTGGTCCACAAGTAATACACCAGGCTTATCTACTTTCGCGTTGTTTTCGTCGCAGAGCATAATTGCCTATATATCTCTCAAAACTTCAAAAATATCTCATTTATCTTTATTTTTTTCTTTCCAATATACCCGTCATATATTCCTCCGTTATTCTAAAATAATCCTGCAGTTACCACCTAGTTAACTTGGGTTAAACGTGAGTTAAATATCTACCAGAGTAAAAAAATTTAAAATGCCTCTTTTGCTCTTAACTTAAGGACAAATAAAAAATGCTGGTGATGGTAAAAATGTATATTTGAAAATACCAAAAATCAAAATACTTTTTATGCCCTAACTTAAAGGCAAGTAAAAAAAGTCGCTGATGGTAGAATGGTATATTTAAAATGGCAAAATAGTAATTTTATAGAGATAACAGCTATTGCTAGTCGTTCATTAACAAAATTTAATTCTAGGAGTATATTTAAAATATATTGGAACGTAAAAAAGGTATTTTCAATATTAACCTTCTAAGCGGGGTGTATCAGAAAGTCGAAAATTTTTCCTGGGTATATAAGCAATTGCCCCTATTATTAGACATGATTAAGTATCTGAACTTCCTAAAAACCAAATTTGGAATGCCCTATTACAGAAAAAGGATGGAGAAGTAACTTCAATGGACCTTGTTTGTTCACTCGTAATTGAGTTTCAAATTAAAAAATGACTTTTTAATTGAATTAAAATTTAAGTAAAAATTGATTTTTCATTGTTGTTCCTTTGAGAGAAAGCTAATGACTTTAGAATTATAATTATCTCACTTTTTTGTCTCCTTGTTAGCGTATAAGAGGATTAAAAAAAAAAAATGTAATATTAATTTTGTATATATTTCTCTTGTGTAATGGATTTCGCCGCCACTCAAAGCAAAGTCAACTAGTGCATTTTGAGAGAAAACTGAAAAAAAACCCTGTAGTTTCGTAGTTTCTCACTTTACCCTCCTGTGGTTTAAAATGTATCAAGTTACCCCCCTGTGGTTTTGTTTTTATCCTTTGGATAGCTTTTTCGTTAATATTTTATTAAATTATATACAAAAAACTTCAGATACTCATCTAAATTTATCAAATATTCACTTTAGTACCCTTTTTTTAACTTTATCACTGATTTAAGAAAAAAAATAATGAAATTGATAAGAAAAAGATAAAAACGAAACCACAAGAGGGCAAATTGATACATTTTAAACCACAAGAAGGTAAAGTGAGAAACTACGAAACCACAGGGGGGGTTTTTTGAAGTTTTCCCTTTTGATAAAGAGAGTTGCTGGTTAGTTTAATATACGACAAACCAAACAACAAAAGTAAACATTTACGGTCGAAGATAACTTAACCCTGCTCCACTTTCGAGAAGGCCTATCAACAAGCTGAACAAGAGCGAGCTAGGACCGGCTCATGTTCACGCGTTTATTAAACGAGCCGAACACGAGTTGGCTCGTTAAAATATCGAGCTGAAAAACTCAATTCGTGTTCGGCTTATTTATTAACAAGCATAAGCCGAACACGAGTTAGCTCGCGAACTGCAAATAAAATTGTCAGTCCTACTGTGGAAAAAATTTCAAAAAAAAAAAAAATTAGAATCTTAATCTAACGATTAAAATTCGCAAAATATAAGTCTTTTTGCATTTTGGATTTGCCTAAAATCCAAATAGTAGCATGTATATTGAGTCAAACACGAGCGAGCTAATTTCAACTCATGTTCAGTTCATTAAGATTTCGGGCTGAAGAATTCAGCTCGTGTTCAACTCGTACATTAAACGAGCAATCGATCTCGAGCCGAACACGAGTTGGCTGGCGAACACCGAGCTGGATTACCAGTAATGTACTCTGTGTAAACCAGGTCCAGCAAGATAACTTTTCCATTAGCCAATAAGAGGGGGAGAGAGAGAGAGAGAGAGAGAGTTATGTGAGGAGAGTCTAAACCTGGGAAGCTTCCATGTTGAGAGTGGGACCCTAAACCCTAAACCCTAAACCCTAAACCACCTGTACAAACTCGGGGTACGTGGCAGGTTTTTATTGAAGGTGAAATCATAAAATCATGATAATAATAAAATAAGGCTAAAATACAACAAATCTTTCTATAAATATCCGATTTTTCTCATTGACTTTCAAAATTTTATATTTATTTTTAAAACATTACGGCGTTAATATAGAGAGCGAAATAACCAAACTATATTTATTTGTTCTATATGTCATTTTCGAGAAAATTTTTAAGGACATTTACTTGTTAAATATCTACTCTAACAAGCCATTTTTTTTTCATGTATATTCACTGGATTTGTTTGCTATTTTCTTTTCCTTTATCTTTTCTTCTTAATAGTCTAATACAAGAGGGAAATTAGTCAATGGGGGATGAAGTTAAGAGTATGTTAATGTAGAGCAACCAAAAATAATATAAGCTTGTAATGGTTTTTGTTTTTAAGTTTAATGATCTTGTCTCAGATATCCCTCAACATAAAATATTTAAACAATGTCATCTTTGTCAAATAGATCAAATAATTTGGAGATTCTGTTAACTTTTGACTGAAATAGTAGCAGCAGCGATGACACGACACGATCATTTGACATTAGAAACACTTAAATTCTCGCACATAAATACATTTTTATAGTTGTTCTTGGATATATTTTGCTACTTAAAGTGCGCTTGCAAGAGTTTAAATAGGCTTAAAAATATATTATCTTAACATGTCATCATTAAAATTAACAGGAAATCCCAATAGAAGGGCCTATTTGAGACAAAACTAAAGTGGAGGATTGTCATTATTTCAATTTTTCATGCAAGGGAGTATTTGAGACAGGATTAAAATGTATGAGCGATTTTTTTATAATTAAACCTTTCTTTATATAGTAGACAGAAAATGAAAGCTAACTACTATATAAGATTAGTGTGTTTCATATTTAGTAGGGAGGTGAAAAGAAAAAACACTAATCCATGTTTATTTAGCATCTTTTAACTTCTACTTGCTTTGTTCTTTTTAAATTAAAATATATATATACTTAGCTGAAAATATGAAGTAACTAGATTTCGAACTTTGATATGAAAAGACGAATGTTTTTCTTGTTGTTTTCACTAATTAATTCTACATCTACACCGAATACTATGATTAACATCAAAGTGGTTTGTATAAACCCCTTTGATCCACAAGTTATCCCACCAAAAAGTCAAATGAAATAGTCCACAAAACCACAATTAACATAGAAGTATCCTTTTTAAAACCAAAGTTTTTCATTCAAGATACGAAAACATTAACAAATATGTACACAAACTAAAACCAAATCCACATTATTGTAAATCTAAAGCCCAATTGCTTTGAGTAATTAACCGACTAATGCCGATTCCTATAGTCCTCAAAAACATTCAGTGCACTACTCGAAGTGATCGTCGGCGGAGAAGTCCGGCTCGTCGGGCTTCTGAGGATGAGCCTTCCTGAAGATCGAGGCGATCACCGTTACCGGAAGCGCAGCTCCCTCGCTGAGCGAACTCGGGCTCCGCCCTTCGTCTTCTTGTCTGGCCTCGATCGCGACTTGTTCGTTCACCAACGAGAAGAACGGCGTCCACGGGCTCTCTTGATCTTTCGCCTCCATTTGCTTCCTCCAGTGCCTCCGCCACGCCGCCTGTATGAAGCACGCAGCCCACGTCCTCCAATGGTACGAGTAGAACCTGTCGATACATAACATATTAAAATACCATTCTCGGACAGCTTAAGCTTTTAGATAAAGCAGTTTTTTCACATGGTATCAGAGTACAAGCGAACAAAATCCACCACACGTTAAATATAATACATTTGCAAACCAGAGAACAAACGGTTATGTTGAATATAGAAATTAAAAACACCATTCTCTAGCATCTTATGCTTCTGGCGAAACGACTATTTCACATTCTTTAATATGATATCAGAGCAAGAGATCCACAGTCCGTCCCGCCCGGCCACTATCGTTATTTAATCTCCTCTCATTTATTTAAAAGTCCGCATCTCACGCCTATCAAAAAGTTTCGAGCTTAGACGTGAAAGGGGGTGTTAAATATAAATATTAAAAACGGTTGTTTTATATAATTTAACAAGTTCATCGAACCGGAATGTGTGTTGAAGCCTCTTGCTGTGCAGTTTTCTGAACTGGTTGGCAACGAACTTGAGATCCTCGGCACGCAACGCAAACGCCTCGACCTCGACGAGCGTTTTGACGGTTCTTGTCGACAAGAGGTACTTGAATTCGGTGGTGGGAAGTAAAGCCCAAGTGAGGAGCTCCTCCCCGCAGAAATCCCCGGGTTTTAGAATTATGGAGTTGAAGAAATCGGTACGGCCCCCGTCGGTCGTGGAGCTCTCTAGCTTCCCGCGGATTATGAAGAGCATCTCGGTCACGGGGTCTCCCTCGCGGATTATATAGGTGCCCTCGGTGCGCAAGAATGAGACCATGCGCTCGCATATCGCGTCGAGGAGTTGATCATCCATCTCCGAGAAGAACGGAACCTGCGATTACATAAAGAGTTGGAATCACAGCAAGGAAATACATTTTTTTTTTACTTTTACCTCCTAATTTTTGCCGCACTTACACGTCGAACGAGTTCCATACATAGGTGGTGTTGTATATCGCGACGAAGGTCGGCAGGTAAAGCTTTCAACATCGACTCTTCTTCCACTCCTCGTGTCGCGAGCCACTTGTAATGAATAAACCGGCTGACTCGATCCTGTATACTGTCGGGGAGCTGGTGATCCTTCATCCACTCCTCGGTGTCTCTTTGCTTCAACCGCCACTCTTCGAGATTTTCGCTTGTAGATCTCAAGTAGATCTACAAGAAATTTGATGTTAGGTTAAGAGAGTGATTTTTTTTTTGCCTCTTATCTTTCTTTCCTAATTCTCTCGAGGATCAATCAGATTAAAAAAAAAAAAAAGTTAAACAAAGGCTCAACAAACAAGGCAGAGCGATGAATTCTTTTTACGATGGTAAAAATTGGATGTATAGGTTGCAGTATTTCAGGTGGGCAAAGTGAAAATTGTGATATTTAGGTCTGTGATTAAAGATAAAGTTCGAGGAGAGAGAAATTTCGTACTTACCAGCATGCTACCAAGTAATTGAGCAAAGAGACCAAGGCTGAGAACAGTAAGTCCGATGGCGAATAAATTTTCACCAACGAAAGCGCTTGTCACCAACGGGTTCCCATATGTGCTGAAAAAAGAAAAGAAAAAAAATCAAGAGAAGGATAATAAGTGCTTTAGAAAAAAAAAAAAAAAAAGCCGTTAAAGATTACACGATTTGCATTTAACCCCCGGAATAATAATCACCAGGAAATATTGAAATATGATCTTAAATACCCATTATAACTTTATTTAAATAATTCTTTTTTATCGCATTTCAATAATTTCTAACAGTTCTTGCATAGTAGATGCAACGAAAAAGCGTTAACATTGTATAGAGGACAAAGTGCAAATCATGATATTCACAAAAGGGGATTTTCCATGTTAGCCAGATGACAATTCCAAAAATATAATATCATCATTTCCACATGCGATTAATGATGTATTCATGTTCAAACTATGGAAAAAAAAAAACTAAGAAAGATAAAACATGATAAACCCAATAAAATAATAAATCCTTTTATTGAGATTTTAAAGACCAAGAACATAGAACTATACCTCAACTGTTGAAAGCCCCACCATAGAGAGTAGAAGTACTTCTCAGATAATGATGCAGTAGCAGCACCGAATTGCAATCCCAAAAGAAATATGCCGTAGTTGAAAGGGATAGTTTTGTTACTCGCATCACAGTTTGTGAACACATTCGTTGTATTCGCCCAAATTTGAGCCTCTGTCGAACTAGCATATTCACAATTAAGAAACTTAAATTCACAAGAAGTCGTGTTTGGGGAGCCGGTTTCCATCAAGCACTGCGATTGCCAACACGTTGCTTGTCGTTCCACCATCAATAAATAGTAGATCGATCCCACGACCTATCAAAATAGGTTTTGATGCTTGATATTTTCTTTAAGTTCAATTGACATAGAACTAAAGAATCTAAGGTGGACAAAAATGTATCCTTGCACATTAGTTTTATGGTTATTCAAACCCCCTACTAACATGTTGTTTAATTTCAGAAAATTGTATAAGGTTTCCATCAGAAGTTAAATATTCCTAAAGTTAAAAAAAAGATTCGCGATAAGACCCATAGTTTGGGGCACGACGATACACCTTTTCATTTCTAAATCGAATCGCAGCTTCCCAAGTATCAAGAAAAGTATGGAATATTTGAGAACGGCAAAGAACATTTGCTTACATGGCTTGCCAGCAGGTAGAGTAGTAGATTGTAGATAGCTCCTCCCCAAGCGGTCTTCGCGATAAAACCAGCAACATTGATGATTTGTTTGCTTATAGGAATTATTATGTAAAATCGGACGGTACACTGAATCAAAATTATCAGGAGATAAGGGGTATTTATGCGATTAAAACTGATCATGGGCATTACAAACCAGACGAGAATCTGCATCAAGGGTTTAAAAAAGAAAAAAAAACCATTATATTTTATACTAGTAAAATAACCAAAATACAAAATAAGAAGCTTTTTTTTGTCTATGTGAGAGCTTGAGGCTTCCCAAAATTCATTCACTAAAAGCCCAAATGAAACAATATTTTGTTCTTTTCTTAGTTTCTCTAAAAGAAGATACCTAACCACATGCCCTGAAATGAGTATAAAGTCCGAGAAGTTACGGAGAGTAGCAAAAATGAGGGTCTAATTAAGATATTCCCTTATAAAGAGGAGAGAATTTTGCATTGAAACTAAAAGTTACCTGCAGAAACGGCAACCCTCCCATTAGATCAACAAAGAAATCCGATCTAATATATCTTCTCGCAATTTTTTTATGATCCATTACGAGCTCTCCCTTCCCAAGAACCATGGAGCTCGGATCCACATACGCAATATGGAACTTAACAACAATATGCACTATATAGAATAAGTCGAGAATAGACCGAAAGTACGTAAGCACCATCCTCAAGTGCTGATCCGTTCTAATGCATAAGCTCCAATTAGTAGCATCCACGAAAGGTAAGAAGAAGAATAGAGGGTCTATACATAGCGAAGCTAAGCATGAGAGTAGGAAAATCCGGTTCCATATGAGCACAATACGACCGTCAGGATCGAGTGTTAGTTTCGATCTTGGCTCGTGGCCTTCGGAGAATAATTTAGACAAACTGAGAAATCTTCGGCCCGCATTTTTAGAAGCTGGTTTTTTGGTTTTTGGGACCGACTGTTCAGGTATAGGCTGGTCTTGCTTCTCGTCAGTTTTAAACCTGCGAAGATTTAAATAAGAGAGAGGCTAAATTACTTCAAAATTCTGTTTTTTTTTTCAAATAGAATCTGATCACTATTTTTTAATGCACAAACGAGTGAAAATGAGATATAAACATTACTGGACGCATGATGAGCTCTGTACCTCGTCAATATGTGATTGTGATTTGAATAAACAAATGATAGAACTTTTAATTGCTAATTGAAATATTACTACAAAACAAAAAAAATGCATTCTTGTTTGTTTGTTTGTTTAAAATCCATGAGCAGTGTGTGTTCCTATCAGCTTAGATACCAAAAAAAATTATGTAATATTTCTAAAAATTTTACTTAATCAACTAAAAAACACAAAAACACATTAAAAAATTGCGCCAAAAGAACACTTATTACACGAGTCCAAAGAATACAAAACAAAAACTAGTTTGTGAATAAAGGCCAAGTAAACCATCATATATTGATGTCGCCAAGCTTTTAAAACATCTTCTCTACTTCAAGAAGCATTAGCGAAACGGCTTCTAGTTCAGCTATATAGCACAACTATCGAAGAGTTTCTTTTCTAATAAAAAAAAGTATCTGTGCTTCTCTGAATAGCTCTACCAAACAAAGAGCATTAACTACAAACAATGAATAAACAAATAACATAAAGAAGGAAAGAAGCGGAAGCGCTTCTGGACCAGCTTCTCTACTTCAAGAAGCAATTGTTATAAGCGGCTTTTGTTTCATCTATATAGCAAAGCAGAAAAAATTAAAAATCCGTGCTTCTTCCGATAGCTCTGCTAAACAATAGTTAAATAATACAATAATGATAACATAGAAAAGCAAAGAGCTTAATTCTCCTCCATATTTTCACCCCCAAAACCTAAAAACTCTTCCCAAAATCGAATCTTTACTTAGGGTTTCATCTCCAAACAGCAAATTAAACCAGGGTCTCATCAAATTTTTTTACCTCACGGCCCTCTTCTCGATCTCCTCCTCCACCGCAACCTTGGACCGAACCATTTCCCCGAAACCCTTCGATCAAACCCCACAAAAGCCCTCACAAACCAAAATCCACCTCGGACTCGGCCCCATTTCTCAATCCGGGAGTCGATCGAAAGAGGAAGACAACGCCATTGTTGCTACGACCCCTGCTTCTCCCACGGAGAGAGAGGAGGGAGCGGAGGAAGAGAAAGAGGAAGGAGAAGAGTGTGGAGGAGACATTGGTGGGGAGGAGGAGTGGACTAAATCCCTAGAATGAGATGAGATGCGTACTAGGGGAATTGGTTTTCTACGAGGATTATGTAATAAACGAATACTAGGTACGGACCCGCGCGATGCGGCGGAAAAACAATACAACAGTAAATTATTATAACTATCAATATCTTTTTGTTTTTATTATGCATCAAAGGCAAAAAAACCATCATACATAGTAAGTCACGCAATGCTAAGCCCTACAAATCAAGCAATGTCCGAAAAAAAAAAAACACAGTAAATAAAGTCATAAGGCCTTTTTTTGTCAGCCAACACATAAAACTACAACAAAAGGAAAAAAAATTCTCCAGAAAATTCTCTTGGAGAACAAAACCAGAATACTATGTAACTGCAGAAATTTTTTCTATATGCAACCCACAACACTCGGGCTCGCATCCACGCCAGGCTGCGCCCCAGCCCCCACTCCCACTCCCACTCCCACTCCCCCGCGTGCGCGTGCACCAAAGAACGCACCCACTCCAGCTCGCCCCGTGTCTTAAGAGTATATTTTCTTAGAAATATATAATTTTCAGAACATATCAAATTACTAAAACTATTTAGAAAAGAATCATAATACGATGATTAGAAGGTATATAGAATCAAAACCCAGCATAAATATTAACAATAAAAGTTAATATAAGGTAGATTATTTGTACTATAATTAAGAACTAAATATGAACCTATTTATATACAAAATAGGGGGCAGTTAGGCAGAGGTATGGCATGAATCCAACCAAGAAAAAAGCACTACGGGCAAGCATCAGCAAGATTTGAACCAAAACTGATTATTCAACTAAGTGCAAAAAGCTAGCTAAACTAACCAAGTCTTAATTCCCTCAAAGAGTAGTCATAAACCAACCACTCAAATATAAAAATACGAATATCGCACCGATAAATAAAATAAAAATATTAAAAAGGTTGGAACACAACCATTAAAAATAAAGGGAGATCTTCTTTAAGGTTCACAATTCACGTTTAAAAAGATAAAGATATTAAAAACTTGATTGCAAAAAAAAGCTTAAGGATCAAAATAAAAAACAGTAAAGTTAACAATTTATGTGTATTAAGATAAAGATACTAATAATTATAGTAATAATAAAATAATAATAATTCTGAATCCTATCCAAAGATATGAAGTAAAAATGCATATATATATTTCAAATTTAAATAAAGATAAAACCCAAAAAAAATCATGTTACTTTGGCCATTATTATTATTATTATTATTATTATTATTATGTTTGACCAGAAAGGCAGGATAATGCAAATACGAATGATTTGTCATTACATTATAGAAATACGGACGATAATTAAGATATTTGTGAACCCAAAAAAACAGAGATAAGGCTCGTACATACTTCCGAAAACAGATGCAGCATAAACTCTCCAAACTCCTAAAGGTTGAGCTGGTAAAAAAAAAAAGAAAAAGAAAAAGCTCTATAGATATAATTTAAAAACAATAACAGTATTAGCTCATAAAATAACTAATTGTGACCACCGAAGGTAAAAGCCAAACCTTTCAACGGATAAAATACCTGCGTTTCTTTGTAAACAACTCCAGTCCTCTTGATATTAGCAGCTTAAGTATCAGGAGAATGACGGCTAAGCTACAAACAACGAAACCAAATAGATTAATAATCTGCTAAGATTTTAATAATGATAACTACAAAGACCACATAAGCAAAACTGTATATAAACAGGAAAGTATTTAAAATTTTTTATAGGAAAATAAAAAGGAAAAGTACACGTACATTTGAAAACAGATGCAATATTGATCCTCCAAGCACCTAAGTCTTAGCTGGAAAATAAAAAAATATATATATAATTTTAAAAAGTGTCCACATAAATGCACAAACCAAATCTCCAATAGTTGAGCAAGGATAGGTTGCAAAACATGCGCCTAAACTAATGAGTTTTCATTCCATTTTTTACTAACTAAAACTGCAGCAATTTTTATGACCCAAAAGCAAGAACCACCACAGTGAATAGCTCAAAATTGAATGGGGAAAAAACAGTTGGGACTTAGATTTAATCATCCACCAACATAAAAACTGCTCGGAGCTCCAAACTGCTCCAATTTGGGCACCACAAAGAATTAAGCAAAAACATAATAGGCAGTAACCGTAAATGTGTCAACTCCTAAGCATAAATAAATTGTATCAAATGGCAAGCCACATAATCATAAGCAATTGTGGAAACTCAAGAATGACAATCTCTCAAGTATGGCAACCACTCTAAATAGAAAATATTTGGATTCAAATATTGTACATTTCTAGAATGTAATTATGTAAATTTTGTAATCCCAAGAATAACGGGATTATATTTTGCATTCAATAATTGTATATATTGAAATTTAACTTTATATAATCCTATCTCCCCATATCATGCAAATCACATAAAATCAATAGAAATAAAAAAGAGAATAAGAAATATATAAGACTCAGATTTACTCAGCAATCAACACTAAAAATGCTCCAACTTCAAGTCCATATTTCAAGAAAACAGCGCCAACTGTTGCCTACATGATAGGCCATCCAAAGATTAGGCAGAAACACTGATACAACACTGGAATCCTCTGCAATATATATATATATATATATATATATATATATATATATATATATATATATATATATATTAAAAAAAATCAAAACAGAGTATAGCAAAAAGAGAACAGAGGGATATAAATAAAAGGGAAAACTTCAAAAACCTCCCCTGTGAAAAACCACAGGGTACTAACTTGATACAAAATTAAAACCACAGGGTACTAAAGTGATAAAGTGAAAAACCACAGGGTACTAACTTGATACAAAATTAAAACCACAGGGTACTAAAGTGATAAAATAAGAAACCACAGGATACTAACTTGATACATTTTAAACCACAGGGTACTAAAGCGAAAAAAATTGAAACCACAAGGGATGTTTTTGAAGTTTCCCCTAAATAAAATGGTGCTCTTTTACTCACTTGAGATCTCCATTGCTTCTTCTTCTTCGAGGGAAGCAGCAAAGCCATTGATGTAATTTGTGTATGAATAAAAGATTGCATCTTGGGCCTTCTCTTTGCTGTGTTATTATAGAGAACTTTTTATATATATATGCTGAGGAATAACAACGATACAAAATGGCAAAGACAACCCTGCACCTGTACATAACAGGAAAAGGACCAAAAGAAGCCAATGTAAGCCAAGACACATTACATCAATACGTCAATATATTTCAAGATATCAACGCAAGAATATGAATCACAAACTATAAAAAAAACCCAAAACTTTTCCCAACAAAATCTGGATAAGAAATAAATAAAGACAATTACAATAGGATAAACCAGATTTTTCAACATAAAATACAGTAACTAATTGCATGCGAACGATTTATACATTTTCTAGTACTTTACAACATCATGTTTTAATATGTAGGCTCTGAAATGTAAAATAAAATTTAACAAATAATGAAAATTTCAAGCCCACGATAACCAACAAAAATCAAAGTAAAAAGAGAATAAGAAATATATAAGGCTCAGATTTAACCAGCAATTAACGCTGAAAATGCTCCCATTTCAAGTCCATATTTCAAGAAAATGGTGCCAACTGGTTGCCTACACAGTAAGCCATCCAAAGGGTGGGCACTAATTATCATATTTTCACACCTTCACCCTTACAAAACTGAACAACAATAACACTAACTGATGCCATAACTGCACCCAACAGAAATAGAGAAATCTCATGGCAGCGAAAAATTTAGCAGAAAATAGAGACAGACCCTAGAAAGAGAAAAGTAATTAACCTGAGGCAAAGAAACAGAACCCGAAGCAAAGAAAATCTGGGGACTTTCAATGCACAATAGAGAGGAACACCAGGAAAACCAACCTGAGAGACCGACAATTTTCAAACAGAAAATCAGCTTATCCACAAGCCGCAACCTGCAGCATCACCAGAGCAAAACGTCAACACCCACGTCCATCGCCACTGAGAGCAAAAGGTGAAAATTGTTAGATCAATATCCCTCAAAAAAGAGAAACCATAACAATCACAAAACAGAAAGTACGAATCTCAATATTTAAAATTTGGATTATTTGCAAAGTCCTATCTTTGATATTCTTGACGGCAATATCTTCATTGTGCCCTTACCCTCCAGATATACTATGCATAAGTAATCAACCTAGGCTGTTTCATTTATCTCCAGATTTTTTTAAAAAAAAAAATAGTACAAATAAAGGAGACTTATACCAATCTGACACCATATCATACATATAGAGAATAGGATAATATTATTTTGGGATAATATCTGAATTAGCAGCTTGCAAGTTATTTAATTTGGTTAATCTTAGTAGTTAACAATAATTCCAAATTTGAAAAAAAATAACTATAATAATAATGTAGAATTAGGGGAGGGAAAAAATGGGGGAAGAACTAATACTTGCTTTAAGCTCGGTCCCATAGGACCTGAAGTAATCAACGCTTTCGCAGAAAAGGCTTTGTGCGCTTTCTTCTGCCGCATACAAATTCTCTCTTTCCCTGGGATTCTTGCTCCGACCGCCAAGCGAAGAGGAAGTATATGTATAGAGAATTAAAATCATAAATCATAAAAAATTATAACTTTTACATAAATCCTGCACACAGCTACTTCATGAAACTTTTCAAAAATAGTAAAATAAAAAATTCCAGTCTATAAAAATACTAACTCAACCGCTCACCTAGAATGCAATAATCATGACCCAATTTGAATTCATGTAAGATAAAAATAGTAAGAAACCAAAGTTAATTCATTAAAACAGCCAAAAAAGGGAAGATTTTATATACAGATCTGCAAAGAAAAGCCTGAAAAAATATTGCGACTTAGCCGTCAGAAGTACCCTGTAATTTACTCTTATACATTGCAATTAAATTCCTAAACGTCCGAAGCAATGAGTCACGTGCTCAGCAAGTGACTCTTTTATCTGAGAGTGGCCTTTACCCCTATATACTTTAATGGCTTCCGTAGTTTATAAGATGGTCACATTATAGAAAAGGGCTATGTGCTTGCTGAGCACTAAAATTGATGAATATCAAGTATTTTGGACGCAAAAGGGCACCAGGTGCATCTCAATATATAAGATATTTTAGGAATGAGAATGTTTAAGTTAGAAGTCAAGAACCAAATTCAATATTAGGAGATCACGGAGACAATCTATTCATTTTACTCTGAAGAAAATGATAGAGGTAGATATGATCTGAAAGCAGTACCGTATAACTTTCGGTGGCTACATAGACAGGCTTATTCATGCTATGAGCCACTAAAGCAATCTGATATGTCCCCATCATATTTATGATGCCTCCGCTCTCAACAATCCCATCAGCACCGACAAAGTTATTTCTGTATGGACGACACACATTTGTCTAGCTGAGCAAAAACTCATACATTTGTCTAGCTGAGCAAAAACTCATAATATTTTTTGTATCACGCAAATCATAGGCCTAATCACGTCAAACTGGTCCCAATTAATTTCTTCTTCTTTTTTTTTCCAGAATTGGTCTGATCCAAATTTTCTATATATCAAATACCAGATCATCTGCATTATATAGGTTAAGAACCATCTATATTGAAGTTCAGGTTCTAATACCCAATAAATTAAGCCTCGACTAACTTAGCTAGCTTTTGTTAAAACATTTTGCAGCAGCACTAAATAGGTATGGCAAGAGCTCTATTGTTTAAAGTATTCTGAGATACTAATTAAGATCACTGTTTTGGAACATGATGAATACTGTTTGGTGATGTTAATATGTTGACTGAGAGTATTTGCACATGTGCATGTTTCTGATGTTAATAGCTTGACCGAGAGGCGAAAGGGAACTCCCACCTTGATATCGTGATTGCCTTCGGGTGGAAATGTAGGGCTATCCCTATCCCTATCCCGTTTGCTGTGATCCCGCCGCCGATCACTGTCATGGTCACAATCTCGACTGCGGTGCCGGTCCCGGTCCCGGTCCCGGTCCCGGTCCCGGCGACGATAATCATCATCGTACTCAGCGTCGTCGTCGCGGCGGGAGCGGGCTTCAGCGTGGGACTTGCACTCGGCGTCACTTTCAATCTCGAGGCGGAGCTGGCGGGCGCGGTCGAGGTCGTCGGGGCGGGCGAGGGCGGGGAAGGCGGAAGGGGGATGCGTGCCGTTCTTGGAGGCGGCGTTGGAGTTGGGATCGGATTTGGGTTCGGGGGGATGATGGCGTGGGCTGGAATGAGAAGAAGGAGAGAGAAAAGGAGGGTTCTAGAATGAGGAGGAGGGAGGATGCAGATTGAGGGAAAGTCTAGGAAGAGGAGGATAAGATGGGGTATGGGCAAAGGTAGGGGGCTCGTACGATTTTTGCAGAAAAGTTGGTGGGATGTTAAAACGGTATGGGTACAGAGACTCCGCTGCCCGCGAATCGCGGAGAGGCCGCCGAGCTCTTCCAAGGTCGCCAATTGCCGGCGCCCGCTCGGCCGCATACAAAAACAATTTTAAATTTAAATGTAAAATTTAAATTTTGATGGATTGTGAGCTATAGAAATTAAAAATTTATATTTAAATTTAAAGTTTGAATTTAAATTAAAATTTTAAACTTAAAATTTTCAAATTTTAATATATAATAATTAAAATGTTAAAATGTTAAAATGTTAAAAAAAATTTAAAAATTCAAAATCTAAAATTTAAAATTCAATATTCAAATACAAAAATTTAAAATTCAATATTCACATAAAAATTTAAAATTTAAAAATTTTAATTTAATTTTATATTTAAAATTTAAAATTTGAAATATAAAATATAAAATATAAAATTACCCACCCCCGCCACTAACGCAGGCGACCACACACCGGGGCTCGCTCGCTCGCCCCCACTCGCACCGATCGCGGAGAGGTCTGCCGTACCCGCTTAGAACCTCCATAAAAATTTTAAAATTAAATTAAATTTATTTTTTTGGGATAATTTCATAGATGCCGTTCCAGGGACTATTAATTTCATCAATGCCCTTCTAAAATCAATAATTTCATGAATGCCCTCCAATATATCAAAAATTATCATATATGCCCTTCACTAGTTAAGTTCTGTCAAAGTCCCTTTAAAATGGAGTTATATTTTTAAAATACCATTTTTACCCTTTATCTCTCATCAACAGTACAAATACTAATAGATATTTCAAGACAATTTCTGTAAACCTAAATTTAATTATTTAATATACTAAATATTAAATTAAATTATTAATATATATTTATTTTTAAAAAATATATAAAAATTGTATTTTATATATAGTATGTTTTTATATGATTTTGGTTTTGTTTCCGGTTCGATAGGAGGTGTTAAAACGCGCCGTGGCGGCCGCGGCCCGTCCGGAACCGGCACCGAGAGTAGGGCCGGGCCGCAGTGCACGTTGTAACGTAACCGTGCCGCCGCTCCGGCATGTTAACCGGGCCGTGCGGCCTTGCTCCGCGGCGCGATTTAGGGCCGACGGCCGGCACGACATAGCCTGAGAAGTAACCGGGCCTAGAAGGGTATTCCGGCGGCAGGCCAAGCACGGCGGCCGTTGCTTCGGCCACTCCCTAGCATGGACAGCTTGGGAGTTGTTGTACCCAACTCCAGCCTGACCCACCAACTCCAATGCTTTGGGAGTTGGTTGGCATGTGATTTTAGGAACTCCAAAAAGGAATGTGGCTTGACCAATACCTCCCCAACAGTCAAAAATGGGAGAGTATTTTGGTCCAAAAATTTAAAATTTTAATATTTTTATAAATATATTTTAAAATTTTAATTTTTTTTACTGATATATTATTTTTTAAAAAATTAATATTTTTATTTTTATTTTTAAAAATATTTAAATATTTTTAAATAAAATTAATAAAATAAAAAAAGGGTGGCCCGAAGCCCGGCCCGGCCTGGCCCGGCACGGCCCGTGCAGTCCGGGCCGGGGGGCCGTGCTGGGCCGGGTTCCAAGAACTTTGGCCCGGCACGGCACGGCCCGAGTTTGGGGCCGGGCCGTGCCGGGCTGGCCCCCAGCCCGTTTCGGCCCGGAAAATGTGGGCCGTGCCGGCCCGGCACGGCCCACATTACATCCCTGCCTTCGGATTTCGGTTCAGGTTTGGTTTAGATATAAATCAAAACTATAACTGAGTTTGAATATAATGTGATTTTATTTTTTTTGTAACTTTAACTGAAATTATCCGTACTCAGCATCGATTAAGCTTACCCCATAAAATCGAGTTCAGATAAAATTATGTACCTATATCAATTCACATTCCTAATCAGTAATAGTAATTTTGAAATAAAAGATAGGTTTATTTTTTTTTCCTATTTAATAAAAAATAAATCAAATAACAATATGCATACATTTTTCTGTCAACGGAAAAAAAAAAAGAGAGTTTTGTTCATAGGCTAAAATATATTATATTTGAGAATAATTTTGGTTAAAAAATTTTTTAAGCTTCCAATATTAAAAAAAGATAGGGTGGACAAATAGGTCATTTTAAAAGTTAACCCAGCTTTAACTTTTTAATAACTATAGTAAAACTAACACAACTGACGGTGAGGGTATTGGTGATAATTTTCAGTGTTTACAAGGACATATGTGATATTTTAAACTTTATAGGGGCATGTATAATATTTTAAATTTTGGGAGGGGTATCTATGAAATTGCCCATATTTTTTTTATGTGGTCCACAACATTCGGGCTCACATCCACACCGGCTCACGCCCCCGCACCCGCTCCCACTCCCGCGCGCCCACGCCCGATCGCACCCGCGGGGCGCATTCACATAAAAATTTAAAATATAAAAATTTTAATTTAATTTTATGTTTAAAATTTGAAATTTAAAATATAAAATCTAAAATATAAATTTGAAATTTGAAAATATAAAATTATAAAATTTAAAATTTTATATCGAAACTTAAATTCTCAATTTCACATTTAAAATTAAAATTTGAAATTTAAACTAAAAATTTAAAAATTTTGAAACTTAAAGATATTAAATTTGTAATTTGAAAATTCAAATTCATAATTTTAGATTTTATATTTCAAATTTTAAATTTTATCTTAAATTTGAAATTTAAAATTTTGCAGTTTGAAATTGAGAATTTTGAATTTAAAATTTAAAACTTAAAATTTAAAATTTAATATCTAAATTTAAAATTTTAATGTTAAAATTTAAAATTTAAAAATTCAAATATAAAATAAAAAATAAAAAATTAAAATTAAAATTAAGTTTCGAATCTAAAATTAGAATCAGATTTCAAGAAGTGAATATTAGCTAATTTTGACTTGGAATCTCGAAAATCAGCCAAATTGATTTCAAAAATCAAAATTAAATTTTTTTTAAAAAGAATTGCGAAATGCTTTATTGATCAAAAATTTATTTTTGGATCAAAAATTTATTTTCGTAAGGACGATAAAGTCAAACAAAATAGTGACCGACATTTGTCTGCATGACACTCCCTAGCGAATAGTGAGAGAAGGGTTGCAAAAGAGATAGCATAATAATTGATGTACAAT
>NC_033632.1:11420256-11469828 GCF_001540865.1 Ananas comosus | reverse complement strand
GTGATGATGGATGGAATGATCTACATTGCCACGACCATCTGCTAGCATGTTTGGCTTTGATTATTTCGAAAGAGAGGAAGGCATCTTTGATTCCCCGCTTTCTTCGGATCCCTTCAACACTTCTTTTGAAAATGTCAATATCAAATTTGCTGCCGAACAGATTCACGCCACCGTCATCAAACTTCACCGACAGACATCTACGACACGCCGCGTTTGATACTTTCGAAAGAAGAGGGGAGGGGACTTTGATTTCCCGTTTCTTTGGAGCCCTTTAACTTTCTTCGAAAATGAAATCAAATCAAATCCGACGCCAAACAAATCCGCCCGCCACCGTCATCAACTTTCACCGACGACATCAACGACATCGCCGGTTGATACTTTCGAAAGAAGTCAGGGAGGGGGTTCTTTGATCCCCGTTTCTTCGGACCCTCAACATTTCATTTGCAAATGGCAAATCAAAATCCGCATGGTCGAACAGGAATCACGCCATCTCATCAACTTCGGCCGACGACATCTACAGCATCGCCAGAAGTATCGCCAGGAGAGAGGAGGGGAATCTTTGATTCGCCGTTTCTTCGGACCCCAAATCAAAATTAAAATAGGAATTTTCGACCCAAATTGGATCAAAACGGGGATATTCTTCGCGACCCCAAATTACGAATCAAAACGGGAATTTCTTCGGACCCCAAATCAAATTGAAAAATCAAATCCAATGGAGAATCAAACGGGGATTTCTTCGGACCAAATCAAATTGGAAAATTAAATACAAGTTGGAGAATCAAACGGGGATTTCTCAGACTCAAAATCAAATCAAATGCCAGAAAATCAAATCCAAATTAAAAATCAAATCCAAATTTGGAGAATCAAACGGGATTTCTTCGGACCCCAATCAAATCAAATTGAAATCAAACGGAGATTTCTTTCGGGACCCCAAATCAAAGAAAAGCAATCCAATTGGAGAATCAAACGGGAACTTTTCTTCGGACCCCAAACAACATTGCAAAAATTAAATCCAATTGGAGAATCAAAAACGCGGGATTTCTTCGACTCCAAATCAAATCAAATTGGAAAATCAAATCCAAATTGGAAAATCAAATCCAAATTGAAAAATCAATGGCGATTTCTTCGGACACCCAATATCAAATCTAATTGGAGTAATCAAACGCGGGATTCTTTCGGGAACCCCAATTAAATTTGAAAAATCAAATCCAATCGAAATCAAACGGAAAAATCAAAACGGGATTTCTTTCGAACCCCAAATCCAATCGAGATCAAAAGGGAATTGTAACATATGGAAACTTTGGAGTTGCGATGTCAACTTTGACCTAGAGGTCAAAGTTGAGGATTGAGCCTAGTTGGACATCATTCCCGAGGGATTTGTGATGCGTTGGAAATAGTTCCAAGAGATAATAAGTGTTTCGGCCCGCAAATTGGCGCGAAACGAAATGCTAAAAGGAGAAGTAAAGAGGAATTTTCGAAATTCCGAACGGCTAACTTTGATTAAAAGAATTAAAGTAAGGCACGTAAGGATAAATTGTGGTATCTCCGAATAATGTGAAGTTTTGGATAAAGCAAGGTGTGTTTTCACAGGGTTTTGAGAGCCCAGTGCGAAAGTGTAGTGCAAAAAGGGCCATGTAATGGAATGGAGCCGATTCTATTTCTAATTCGGCTCAAATAATTCAACCATGAAAAGGAATTGCTTTCAAATTAAATTGGTAGCTCGGAAGGTCCCTTGGTGTATTTTGGGGGGGGGGGGAATGTTTGGGTGAATCGAGCCGAAAACGAAAAAATTTTAGAATTTTCTAGTGAGGAACGGGACTGAGGAAATTAGCAAAAATGCATAGTGTCAGAAAATTATGACAAAATTGGCAGAGATGGTCAGTGAACATTATTATGAGGCAATTTGAAGTTTCAGATTTTTTCTGACACCTGTAGAAGAGAAATAGCATCTGCGAAGTTATCGGCATGAAAGATTACAGTTCGGGACAGTTCGCCAGTGAACAAACGGGCACTCTTACGGTCGAAACTGAAATGTTAAAATTTCAGTGACTTGTAAGTAAAAACGAACATTCCTGCCAGAATTTAGCTCAATCGGACTTTCGGAAGAAGCCTACGAAGGTATTTGATCGAGTGCCGCGAGGAATGTAAGTCGGTAGGGTTTATTGGTAATTATCACCAAACTAGTGGATTGTCCACTAAGTTGCCTGCCCAGAGGAGAGAGCTTCATCCTTATCGTTCCCCTACTGCAGATTTCATACGCATCGAGAGAGAAGAAGGAGAAAAAAAGGAAAAAAGAGAAGAAAAAAGAAGAGAAGTAGAAGAAGCTGTATGAAGAAAGTATGAAAAGCTGGTATAAGATTGTAACCTTTCTCTCTTGTTCTCTCTCCCCTCCCTGCATTCTTGTCTCTCCTTTCCCTGCGGTCAGCTGAGAAAGCAGCAGCAGTAGTAGTAATAGTAGAAGCAGCACTCAGTAAGCTGCTGTCACCAGCCCAATAGCAGCAACAGCTTCAGCTGCGTTACTTCAGCAGCAGCGCTTCAGGAGTAGCAGCAGAGTAAAGCATATCAGCAGCAGCAGCTCGTTCAGCTTGCTGCTGGCAACAAGCAGCCAGCAGCAGCAGCTTCAGCAGGACACAGCATAGAAGCGCTAGCGGAAAAGGAAAGCGAAGAAAGAGAAAGACAAGAAAAATGAAAGGAAAAAAAAGAAAACATGCACCTGCAGGAAAAGAAAAGAAAAGAAGAAGAAAGAAAGAGAGAAAGGAGAAAGAATAAGAGAAGAAAGATCAAGGTAAGAAAAGAAAGCAAGAAAAGAAAGAATAAGAGGAAAAAAATGAAAGAAACGATAATGAAATAGGTGAAAGATGAACAAGTATTGGACAGTTTTACAACTGATTTAGGCCCTGGGCTAATTAAAGAGTTGAATTACTTCTAGTTGAGATGCTAAATTGCATTGAAATAGTATTTATGAGAAAACTGACTTTCGATAATCACTTTTGCGGATAGAAGTCGAATTGAAATTGAACAGCGTTACAAAACCAAATTTGGGGGGCTAAAAGAAACTCGCGGCGAAGTCGGTTCGGCAATCTGTCGCCTCCTACGAAAATGATATCGCCAAAGAAGATTTCGGCGTCAATAGCACGAGCGCCGGGTCGCGGTTCTCCGGACAAGCACTAGAGACGCATTTCTCTCATTCCAGAATCAAATAAAGGTGGGTTTGGCTGCTTACCGAAAGTGATTAGGTCACTTCCATGCGAAAGTAAAATATGGTTTCATTGACGCATAAATGAATATGAATGCTAAATACACATGAATTGGCACTGTATGAAATATGGCATATGTTAATGCTAGATGACTTATAATATTCTGCATATGAATATGAAGCTAGGGTGTTACATGGACATGAAAGCAAGACGCATAGTTATGCTAAATATTCATATAATCAAATACTTATGATTATATAAGAGTTGAACTTGTAAACTGCCAAAGGGCATGTAGTTGAATGTGAAATGTGAAATGTGATCTGTGAACATAGAGGTTAAAGATATGTAATTATCGACAATGTGAAAAGCGAATAGTTGATGCTATATCAAACGTATATGAAATGAATGTATATATTCGATCTATATGAAAGTCGATAATTCCGTGATTAGGAAACGCTCGATAGCTTAACAAGACCAAGCGAGCAATATGCTAAATTAGGAATTCCTAGGAATGTAAACAACTAGGATGATACATAGATCGGTGGCATGGACTAGTGGTTAGTAAATATAGTTCGGACATGAACCTAGTGTCATGACAATAGGTCAAGTAAATGAACCTGGTGTCAGTGTCATTGGACATAGGTCAAGTAAATGAACCTGGTGTCATTGGACATAGGTCAAGTAAATAAACCTAGAGTCGAGTTCTAGGTGAAAATGATATAGAACCTAGCAAGTGAACCTAGGTTATGATGTATAATGAGACTTAGTACATTTAAACTAAGTGTGGATTTTAGTGGTATAGTGACCACTAGGAAAGAATTAGTTTCGACTAGGAGGGTCGTCAACATAGGGTAAAGTGAGTAAACCCTCAAGTTGTGAAAGTGAATTCCGGAATCCCAAGATTTGTGATGACCTTGGTAACAAGGCTAGGGCGTGTGCGACGATTTCGCCGCCGGATGGTTAGCCAGTTTGTGGATCCTACCGCCTGTTGACTGAACCACTGTCGTGGCGTGTGCGATGATTTCGCCGCCGGGTGGCTAAGTCATACACCTAGGCCGTTGTTGGGTGAGGTGCGATCCGTTCGCCGCCAGACGGCTAGGACAAGAGTACGGTGAGCTGTTGCCAGTTGAGGTGCATGTGAGAGTTCCTTTACCTCGAGCTAGACAGTGCGCGGACTATCCGCGATTGATTGACTCAAGACCGAGTCGGGTGGCTAGATGACTAAGGTAAAGTAACCTTAGGAAAGAATCGCCAGTGAGCACGATATGATAAAGAATAAAGAATAAGAATAAAGAATAGCTAATGAACATAAATAGCTAATAAAGAACGGCTACAAGTAAAGAATGGTTAAAGATATAAAGTAGGATCAGTAGATCTACTTGTTACATAGTTGCATGATTTACATATTGCATATCGCGAGGCAAGGTATGGTTTTATTAATTGTATCATCGAATATCTATCTATCTGTTCAGTTTACTAACCTGCAGTTGCCTCCTTTGGACCTGGTGGGTCGAGCTCTTCCCTTGGGTGGCCGTACCCACTGGGAACTATATTTATATAGTTCTCACCCCCGTGTTGTTTTGGGGGTACAGGTTAGCACGTGAGCGGCGCGGCGGCGCGAGGACAGGGCGTAGCTCCGTAGATAGCGCCCTACCACCGAGACCAGAGATAGCAGTACCCTGAAGCAGTCTAGCTCAGAGTTCAGTATGAAAGAAACAAACTTGTAGCAAAATTGTATAAGTTTTGTGATAACTTAAAGGTATATGTGGTTATGTAAATATAAAATCTTGTAAATGTAAAAGAATCTCTGAGATGAATGCTTGTAATAGCATAGTTAGCATATTATGTTTTTGATACTTATGCAATCTACATACTTGCTACGGTTCCTGTTTGGAACCCCTTGTATTGCATTGTTTAGATTGTTGACGCCTAGAACGTACAGGGGAGGCTCTGTCCGTTCGACGGTCTGTCGGCATGCCCGAATCCGACCAAATAGGCGGAGCTCGGGGCGTGACAGGATTTCTTCGAACTCCAAATCAAACCAAAATCAAAAGGGTGGATTTCTTCGAATCCGAACCAAATTGCAAAAATCAAAAGTGGATTGCCCCGAACCCGAAATAAAATCCGAACCCAAACCAAACCAAAACCAAATACAGTCCACAAATAAACCCAAATAAACCCAAACCCAAATAAACCTAACCCAAATCAAGTCCAAACCCAAACCTAAACCCAAAACCAAATACAGTCCACAAATAAATCTAAACCCAAAACCCAAATAAACCCAAACCCAAAACCCAAACCTAACCCAAATCAAATCCAAACCGAAACCTAACCTGAACCAAGTGCACATAAAGAACCCAAACCCATTCCATAAATAAACCAAAGCCCAAACCAAATCAAGTCCACAAATAAAGCCCAAAACCAAAACCCAAATAAAATCCGAACCCAAATAAACCCAAAACCCAAATCAAATCCAAACCCAAACCCAAACCTAGTCTACAAATAAACCCAAACTTGAACCCAAACCAAACCCAAAACCCAAACTTGAACCCAAACCAAACCCAAAACCCAAACCAAACCCAAAACCCAAATAAACCCAAACCAAACCAAGTCCACATAAAGAACCCAAATCCATTCCATAAATAAACCCAAGCCCAAATCAAATCAAGTCCACATACAAAGCCAAACAGCCCCTAAAATTTCATCGACCGTGCGAAGTGCGTCATTCGTGGTGGCAGACATACATCTCATGCATATATAGGGTTCTTAGGTTCTCAATCATCTTATAATGCAATTGTACTCACAACATGCAACATTCACATAAACTTCATCTCATTCACCCTAAAATGCATGCAACAATACATATATGTATGCTCAATGAGTGACACATTAGACATAGAAAGAATTTCAAGGAGTTTGGAAAGCACCACCCACCTCGTAGGCTTGTTAAGGTGCTCGGGTTCGAATTTCACGATTTTTGGCCGCCTATTTTCTTGCCTGCGGCAAAATGAAGCCAAATTAGGCTTTTCGCTCATATCTTCGCATAGACTTTTCGTAACGTCAAACCGAGCGCACCAATGCGTCGGAAATACCCCCAATTAGATTTCTAGAGGGTCAATTTGACTTTGGAACCCTCGCATGCAAAAGCCCCAATTTGGGTGCCCTAGCTCCATCACACATACAAAATCCTAGTTTTGATCTTTTAGGGAAGCAAAAGAAAGCTCCATAACATCTAGAGTTTCCATTAAAACCATTTCTAGGTCACTCCAAACTCATCTTAGGGTTCTACCATTAGAGGGGGCAAAGCTTACCTCAAAGCTTTCCCTTTTCTTGCACCAACGAGGAAGAAGAAGATTGTGATCCACTCCTTAGCCTCCTTCTTCTCCAACTTCTCCTCCTTGCTCAACCTCTTGAGGGAGAGAGAGAGATATCCTAGAGAGAGAGAGAGTCTCTTTGTGAAATGAGAGGGAGAGAAATGAGAGAAATATCTCATATCCCCTCATACATAGCCCACATAATGCACAAATGCATTAAAGCCCCTCAACTTTTATCTCTATGCACTGCCCAGACTGGGCCTTTTTCGGGCACGGGGACCGGTCTCTCTAGCAAGGGATTGGTCACCGAGAGCAGCCCCTCAGCTACGAAAAATGGGTCCGGTCCCTCCCTGATGGAACCAGTCTCTCCGGGACCGGTCTCCCCCCGTAGGGACCGGTTCCCGAGAGCTGCTCTCTCGGGACTTAGCCAAATTTTTCACATTCTCAAATTTCACGCGTACGGGGACCGGTCTCTCCCATCAGGGACTGGTCCCTGAGAGCTCAAAAGCTACAGTTTGCAGATTTTTGATTCTCTAGCTCTCGAAGATCCCCTACAATGCACTTTTGCTCTTTTTGACGCCTTCGGCCTTTCCGAAGTGTACGAACCTCGCACTTTGGTCATTTTGACTAAAGTTCAACATTTTTTTACCGAAGTTTCGGTATATTACATGTATGCTTATAATTCTTGTATTTTTATCATGCCTCAATTGATCTAGTGGTGTATTTCGTCACTTTCGGCGGCTTATCCACTGGAAACTATTGTTTAATAGCTCTCACCCCCATTGATTGTTTGTTTTTGTTTCAGAGTCTTCCACAGTCGGAGAGGTTAGGTGTCACGCCCCGAGACCGCCACCAATTTGGTCCGGTTCGGGCGCGTCGAACAGATGCCGAACGGACAACACCTCCCCTGCCCGTCCTAGTCTAAATAACATGATCGAGTACAAGAATTTGCCGAGGAAAAGAAATTTAATACATACACGATCAACCAAGGGCACTACAAGTGCCAACAAGTAAGAGCAAGAGTCACGAGTACATACAGGTGAATAAAGAGAGATAATTCTAGTTATTACAACATTCAACCATTACATATTGATTTACATTTTTGTCCTCCAAAACGAATACATGAGTTTACAATTTTATCTCCCAAAATGAATACATGCTAGCTCCCAAAATATAATACAAGCTTACCTCAACATCTAGATACATATCCATCTCACATGAATAAGTACTCTCCAAAATGCAACATCTACTAACCATGTACACGAGGGTACTCTAATGCAAAACGAAAAACTTCTAACTAACTAGGACGCTATGCCCTTACCACGGTCCTCTACCGGTACTCTCGCTAGGCCCTGCAACAAAGTGGGGTGAGAACTATATAAATATAGTTCCCAGTGGGTTCGGCCGCCGACTCCGCCGATCTTCCCACTAGGTCCAAGCAGGCACAAGCAGATAGATAGATAGATAAATATGAAATTGAAGTGCAACATAGTAAAGTAATATGCAACATTCTACTATGCCTTCAAAAAAATCAAATGTATAAGCAACTACATAGTATGCAATCTACACATGCTACTATGCCTCAAATGTCAAACGGATGAGCTACTACATAGCAATGTATCCTACAATATGCTACTATGTCAAAAAACTATGCCCATCTTGCTATCATTCGATCTATCACACGGCTCACCCATAGGTGCCACATTTTCTTAATCTGTAATACACTGAACTTTTGCAAATTGCGGAGTTCGAGTGTGTGGCATGAGTGGTGGAACTATCCCACATGTTCTAAGAGATTTGGACAAGTTTTTTGAGCAAGTTAGAGAATGATTGAAAAGTTAGAAGTGAGAAAGTGCATTGCAATTGCGAAATCTGTAATTTCTGCATTGGTGTACCGGTACAAGCCTAATGTTGTACCGGTACAGCAAGCAGCAGCAGCTGCAGCTGCAGCTGCGTGGCAGCAAGGCTGTTTTGGTCTTTTCACATTCATTACTCATCCCTATCCTCCCAGCTCGACCCCTGGACCTCTTCAGATGGTGCTGGAGCTCAGAGAAGACTTCTTCACCTCCTCCACACTCTCTCTCTCTAGGGTTTTTCTCTCTCTACAACGAAATCGCCGATTTTGCTTGTTTTCGTCGCAACGTTGGTTTTCCGCTGGTTGCGAGCGTCGCTGAGCCTACGTGGTCGTGTGAGGGAGTATTTTGAAGGGCTTTTTGCAGCCCTGAGCCAGTGAGGTGCTGGTTGGAAGATAGAGAAGGTAATCGACTCGACTTTTCCGTTATCGACGTGTTATTTGTCGATTTGAGTATTGATTTCGAATTTTTGCTTCTCGCTGTGCTAGACTGAGGTTTCAGCAGTTAAAAAATGAGTTAATTAGTTGTGAATTAATCTCCTCAGACCAGGGTTATGCTACTTTGAAACTTGATAGAGATAATTAGCTAATTATGAAGCTAGCTCGGATTTATATGAAGTTTAATCGGGTAACTAATGCAGTTTGGAAATGATGCCTTCGCAGCAGGTTTTTGAACTATTTGGAGCTTACTTGGTGATCTTGGGGACTGGTTTAGAAGTGTTCTAACCTGAGGTAAGCAGGAATTTCAGTTAGAAAACTGAATTTGTAGAATTCCGACTATATTTCTTAGTAATATTGTTGCTGTTTTGGAATGGTTCGCAGCGGGCTTGCAACGGACCTTCGGATTATCTTCGACTGATGTGTGAGGGATTTTGGAAGCTAATCTTGAGGTATTAACGGAGCCAAAATAGGGATTCAGTTATTCCTATGTACTGAGTGCCATTGCACCGAAATCGGACATTTCGGTTGTCGTTTTGATACGATATTTATACTTTGTGTTCAGCAGGATTGAGATCTAGTGGAGCTGATCCTTGGGACTTCTTGTGACTACTTGGAGTATAGTATTAGGTGGGTTTGACCTAACCAGAGCAAGTGAAGCTCCCCTATGTTCTATATGTAATCATAGAATCGGTTTAGTAGCGCATTTTTATGATTTTGCGATTAATAAGGTTTGGTACATATCATCATAATATTTGGCATATTTGAAATAGAACCTCTATAAAGTAGAGTGGACACACATGCATTAAGTATTTATGTTTATGTTAAATGCAGTTGAATGACATGTTCCTAGAAAGTAAAGGACAATGAGATGCTTGTCACTCTATTGATTATAACGTCGAGAACAAGAATATGTTTTATGACTATAATGATAATGTCATGATAATAGAAAATTCCTAATGCCATATGTGAATTAAGCATTATTCTTGCATGTGTACTAATCTAGCGGATATTAGTTACTGTCAATATGTATCATGTTGAGAATTCCTATCAAGGGATCGAGAGCGAGACCATTGCAAATTGGGAAATGATGATTGAAACATATGGAACTATGAGATTGCTTACTGCCATTGTGCTCATTCGCACATGCTTGTGAGGGTCGCTCCCTACAAGCCGGCACTCCGGAGTTGGCCTACGCGACAGTTGCTCGCCCGTGCGGGATTGGGTGCCGAAGTGGATTGCTGTGGGAAGTGTATACTACCACGGGGCCATTAGGCGCGGTGCAAGCTGGACTACCTTGGGTAGGACCTTATGAATGAAATAAAAGTACTAATTGACAAAGGACAGTAATAAATGCTCATCAGTATAGTGTACAGTGTATACCCACACATCTATGTTTATGTTCGTGTTTATAGTAGCTGCTATGCTTTTATTACTTAGCTGATTCATTACTGTAGAAAGTTATCACATGTTGATTACATGCTCAGTACCATGCTTATTATCATGCACTTATCGTTTTTGCTTTCATTTAGTACATCATGAGCCTAGTGGTGTAGTTCGCCGAGGCTGGCGGCTTACCTACTGGGAACTATTGTTTATAGTTCTCACGCCCTTTTGGTGATTATTTTTACAGAGCCATCTACAGGAGAGTCTAGGGATCGTGGCAAGGGAGTCGCGTCTAGCTAGATATTGTTAGGAGCATGCTAGTCGATCACCTTGCTACTCGGGCTGCGACCGATGGTGATGTCCCTATGCATAGAGAGACTGCAAGTGTTTCTATTTTTGTGGACCCGTGATGTATATGTACTATTGGGACCCGACTCTATAGTTGTGATACTTATCTTTTAGTTGAGATTTTGGATTTTATACTCTCGGTTCTCTTGTTGTGAATATTGTGGACTGTACTTTGCTCTGATATCAGGATAGGATTATCTTATATTTTTACTCCTATCGACTTGTTTCTTGTAGACGCCTTATATACTGCAGGTATATGGCGGGTCTGTGCACATACCGGATCTGCTTCCGTTGGTACCCGGAAGTGACAGATTATAGTGGTATCAGAGCCTAGGGTTGAGTCTTAGTAGACCTAGCAAACCTTAGGCTGGTTGGACTATAAGAATAGGCACGTGAGATACGAGGCCTAGTTGAGTTTGTTGTTAGCGAAAGTATTTTGATTGGGTAATCTATAGACTCCGAATGGTCGGAGTTTGATCGAAATGTGCAATTGCTAACTTTACAGAGGGCCACGTTGGCGGCCGACAACGTGACATCGGAAGTTAGTACGCGTTACATTTCATTTTTTTCGCTTCACTAGTTGGTTCATATCTAAAGTAAAGGTTCAATAGTATAGGTTTTATTAATCCATATTTGTTTTTGTGCTGCAGCTTAAAATGCCTGTGACTCGTTCGCAAGCCGCCGGGGCAGCTGAGGCGGCGAATGCGGAGGAAGTGGGGACCTCCGCTACTTCTGGAGCTAGTGGGATCCATGAGTTGCAGGATCAAGTCGCAAAGCTGACGGATTTGGTTGCTCAGCAGGCTGCGGCAGCTTCATAGCAGATGGATGCCGCGCGTCGACAGGAAGACAGAATGAAGAGATTAGAGGATCTATTATTGCGGCAGACGACCGATAGAGAGATTCCTGATCCTATACCTCCGGTCTCAGATAGGGACGCGACAGTGAGAGCACAGTCACCAGTCCCAAATACATCCCCAGTAGCTCCAAGGGCAGAGACCCGACAGGAGACAGTAGTACCACCACCAGTACCTGTAGCGGCATCAGGAACAGTGTTACCCGAGATGGTGGGGGTTGAAGAGCGAGAGCGAATGATGGAACGACTGAATGAATTTCGCCATTGCAACCCTCGTATCTTTGATGGGGAAAAAGCAGATCATTGGTTGGTCGAGAAATGGTTGATGCATATGGAAAAGTTATTTTATGATACTTTCGTTGAGGAGCGATACCGGGTTTGGTTCGCGACGCACCATCTTGACGGTGAGGCTTACAGGTGGTGGGTGGATATCCGTGAGGATCCCCGTGCTGATTTATCCGCTATCACCTAGACGAGGTTCAAGGAGTTATTATTGACCACTTATTTTCCACAGAGTGTGAAGAGGCAGATGGAAAGGGTCTGAGAAACCTGAGGCAGGGGGACAGGACAGTAGCTGAGTATGAGTGAGAGTTCTCCCGATTGCTGCATTGTGTTCCTTTTGTCATCAGGGATGATGAAGACAAGGCTCGGATTTTTTAGGCAGGTTTGCGACCTGCAATTTTCAGACTAGTCCAGGCATCAAACCTTTCCACTTATAGGGAAGTGGTGAACCGGGCACTGATTGTTGAGAAGGGAGCAGAGATTATAAAGGAAAGAGATATGGTGGATCGAAATAAAGGGAAAAGGCCAGCAGCTGAGAGCAGTGGTCAGCAACCCTTCAGGAGACCACCGAAGTATCCGAGGGGCCAGCCAAGCGAGTCGAGAGGTCGAGGTTCCTCAACACCCCGTGGAGCACCAGAGCGCCGTCGACAGCCACGTTGTGTCATTTGTGGTGGGTCTCACTTTCCACCACAGTGTCCACAACGTGGGGGCATGTGCTTTCTTTGTGGTCAGGAAGGCCACTTTCGCTCAGAGTGCCCGAGAGGTTCTTCACCTGCACCCTCATCGGTATCAGCCCCTGCATCTTCAGCTCCGAGCCAGGGGACCCCATCAGCACCCTCGCAGTACAGACGATCACCGGGACAGCGGCAGTCTGAGAGTTCTCGACAGGGTTCGAGTGGGCGCATGTATGCCGCCCAAACTGAGGAGGCCGCAGCAGCGGAGGAGGTCGTAGCAGGTATCATTATGCTTTTTGATATTCGTGTTCGTGCATTACTTGATACTGGTACTTCGCATTCTTTTATTGATCGGCAGTTCGCCGAGTTGCATAGCATTCAGGTAGTACCTACTTTGCATCCTGGACGAGTGATTGTACCTGACCATACCCTTGATATTCGTGAGTTTTGCCCTCGCTGCCCAATTAGGGTAGGCGACTGGATTATGCCAGTGGATCTTTTGGCACTACACAAACTTGGGGAGTTTGATGTAGTATTGGGTATGGATTGGTTGACTCAGTATTATGCCACCATAGATTGCACGAACAGAACGGTGACCTTTAGGGAACCGGGCCAGCAGGAGTTTGTTTACAGGGGGTGTCAGAGTTCATTGTTCGCAATGACTATTAGTTCTTCGCGAGCACGACAATTGATTCGGAGGGGCTGTGTAGCTTTTCTGGCTAGCATTTCTGTGAGTGGTGGTGAAGCCCTCAAGATTGATGATATCCCAGTTGTGCGGGAGTTCGGGGATGTATTTCCAGCTGAGTTGCCGGGTATGCCACCTGATAGGGAAGTTGAGTTTGTGATTGATCTTGTCCCTGGGACAACTCCTATCTCGAAAGCACCCTATAGGATGGCACCCGCTGAGTTGAAAGAGCTGAAGGCACAGTTGCAGGATTTATTAGATAAGGGTTTCATTCGACCGAGTGTGTCTCCTTGGGGAGCACCGGTGTTATTTGTTAAGAAAAAGGATGGATCTCTTCGATTATGTGTGGATTATCAAGAAATCAATAAAGTCACAATCAAGAACAAATATCCATTACCCCGAATTGATGATTTATTCGATCAGCTGCAAGGATCGAAAGTATATTCTAAGATTGATCTGCAATCAGGTTATCATCAGCTTAAGATCAAGCCTGAAGAGGTTTCCAAGACCGCTTTTAGGACACGGTATGGGCATTATGAATTTACCGTTATGCCGTTTGGACTGACGAATGCCCCACAGCCTTTATGGATTTAATGAATCGTGTCTTTAAGCCCTATTTGGACAGGTTTGTGGTCGTGTTTATTGACGACATCTTGATATATTCTCAAAGTGATGAAGAGCATGAAAGCCATCTAAGAGTGGTGTTACAAGTACTTCGAGAAAAGAAATTGTTTGCAAAGTTAAAGAAATGCGAATTTTGCCTTCGAGAAGTAGCATTTCTGGTCATGTCATTTCAGAGGCTGGGATAGCTGTGGACCCAAAGAAGATTGAAGCGATTAAAGATTGGCCTAGGCCTACCAGTGTCACAGAAATTCGGAGTTTTCTTAGGTTTGCGGGATATTACCGAAGATTCGTAGAGGGATTTGCAAAGATGTCTACTCCTCTCACTCGACTGACTGATAAAGGAGCTAAATTTCTGTGGAATGAAGCCTGCGAAAGAAGCTTTTCAAGAGCTAAAGGAACGGTTGACTACCGCCCCGATTCTAGCACTGCCTGTTACTGGAGTGGATTATGTGATTTACAGTGATGCGTCGCTGAATGGATTAGGGTGTGTTCTAATGCAGAATGGCAGAGTAATTGCTTATGCATCTCGCCAATTGAAAGATTATGAAAAGAACTACCCTACACATGATCTTGAGTTAGTAGCAGTGGTATTTGCTTTAAAGCTTTTGTGCCACTACCTCTACGGCGAGCGTTGCGAGGTTTACACTAATCATAAAAGCTTAAAGTATCTGTTTACGCAGAAGGAATTAAACTTGAGACAACGTAGATGGTTGGAGTTGCTCAAGGACTATGATTTGACTATCTTTTATCATCCAGGAAAAGCTAATGTTGTAGCAGATGCTTTAAGTCGAAAATCAACGGAAAATTTGGCGATGTCGATAACTATGCAACCCTTGTTGGTAAAAGAAATGGAGCAATTGAGTTTGGAAGTCGTAGCTCCTGACACACCTTGGAGACTTATGTCATTGGTAGTGCAACCTACCCTGATCGACCGAATTAAAGGAAAACAAGCTCAAGATGAATTCTTGCAAAAGATTCAAGCAAAGATCACTACTGATCTTGTTAGCGATTTTCGAGTGGATGATCAGGGATTGCTAAAATTCGGTGATAGAATTTGTGTACCTGCCGATCTAGATACTAAAGAGGAGATTTTAAATGAAGCACATCGGGCACCGTATACTTTACACCCTGGGAGCACGAAAATGTATAAAGATCTAAAGTTAACTTACTGGTGGCCGGGAATGAAAAAGGAAGTTGCAGACTTTGTAGCTAAGTGCTTAACATGTCAGCAAGTTAAAGCTGAACATCGACTTCCTGCAGGGAAACTACAGAGTTTACCCATACCAGTGTGGAAGTGGGAAAGGATCACTATGGATTTCATCGTTGGATTACCTCGTTCACAAGCAGGCCATGATGCAATCTGGGTAATTGTGGATAGATTGACCAAATCTGCCCACTTTATTTCAATTCATACAGTTTGGTCAGGGGAGAGACTCGCACAAGTGTACCTTGATGAAATTGTGCGATTACATGTAGTACCAGCCTCTATTGTTTCTGACCGAGACACCCGATTTGTTTCTTATTTTTGGAGGAGTTTACAGGAAGCTTTGGGTATTCGATTGGATTTTAGTACTGCTTTCCACCCCAGAGTGATGGGCAGTCCGAGCGTATTATCCAGACCCTTGAGGATATGTTGAGAGCCTGTGTGATTGATTACCAGGGCAGTTGGCCACAGTTCCTGCAGATGGCTGAATTTGCTTATAACAATAGTTATCAAGCAAGCATTCAGATGGCACCTTTTGAAGCCCTTTATGGTAGGAAGTGCAGATCACCACTTCATTAGAGTGAAGTGGGTGAGAGATTGGTTTTGTGTCCTGATGTATTACAAGAGGCTAAAGCTAAAGTTCGACTGGCACGAGAACGACTACTGACAGCCCAAAGTCAACAAAAGAGTTATGCGAACAAACGTCGGCGAGAACTGGAATTTCAAGTTGGCGATCATGTATTCTTGAAGGTGTCACCGTCAAAGGGGTTTAAGAGATTTGGTATTCGAGGGAAGTTAAGCCCTCGATTTATTGGACCCTACGAGGTATTAGAGCGGATTGGCCCCGTAGCATACCGACTTGCTTTGCCGCCAAGCCTATCGGGAGTGCATAATGTATTTCACGTATCTATGCTTCGGAAATATATTTTTGATCCAACTCACATATTAGAAAGTACTCCAATAGATTTACGAGAAGATTTGAGTTTCGAGGAGCATCCAGTGAGGATACTAGCTCGAGAAGTGAAACGGCTTCGAAATCGCGAAATACCCTACGTGAAGATACTTTGGGGCAATCACGATGAACGGGAAGCCACTTCGGAACTGGAGAGTGCAATGCAAGAGCATTATCCTTATCTATTTTCGATGGAACCGTGAAGTAAGTGTTTACAAGTTTCGCGGACGAAACTTCTTTTTAGGAGGGATGAATGTAATACACTAAACTTTTGCAAATTGCGGAGTTCGAGTGTGTGGCATGAGTGGTGGAACTATCCCACATGTTCTAAAAGGCTTGGACAAATTTTTTGAGCAAGTTAGAGAATGATTGGAAAGCTAGAAATGAGAAAGTGCATTGTAATTGCGAAATCTACAATTTCTGCATTGGTGTACCGGTACAAGCCTAATGCTGTACCGGTACAGCAAGCAGCAGCAGCTGCAGCTGCGTGGCAGTAAGGCTGTTTTAGTCTTTTCACATTCATTACTCATCCCTATCCTCCCAGCTCGACCCCTGGACCTCTTCAGATGGTGCTGGAGCTCAGAGAAGACTTCTTCACCTCCTCCACACTCTCTCTCTCTCTAGGGTTTTTCTCTCTCTACAACGAAATCGCCGATTTTGCTTGTTTTCGTCGCAACGTTGGTTTTCCGCTGGTTGCGAGCGTCGCTGAGCCTACGTGGTCGTGTGAGGGAGTATTTTGAAGGGCTTTTCGCAGCCCTGAGCCAGTGAGGTGCTGGTTGGAAGATAGAGAAGGTAATCGACTCGACTTTTCCGTTATCGACGTGTTATTTGTCGATTTGAGTATTGATTTCGGGTTTTTGCTTCTCGCTGTGCTAGACTGAGGTTTCAGCAGTTAAAAAAAGAGTTAATTAGTTGTGAATTAATCTCCTCAGACCAGGGTTATGCTACTTTGAAACTTGATAGAGATAATTAGCTAATTATGAAGCTAACTCGGATTTATATGAAGTTTAATCGGGTAACTAATGCAGTTTGGAAATGATGCCTTCGCAGCAGGTTTTTGAACTATTTGGAGCTTACTTGGTGATCTTGGGGACTGGTTTAGAAGTGTTCTAACCTGAGGTAAGCAGGAATTTCAGTTAGAAAACTGAATTCGTAGAATTCCGACTATATTTCTTAGTATTTGACGATGTTGTTGCTGTTTTGGAATGGTTCGCAGCGGGCTTGCAACGGACCTTCGAATTATCTCCGACTGATGCGTGAGGGATTTTGGAAGCTAATCTTGAGGTATTAACGGAGCCAAAACAGGGATTAAGTTATTCCTATGTACTGAGTGCCATTGCACCGAAATCGGACATTTCGGTTGTCGTTTTGATACGATATTTATACTTTGTGTTCAGCAGGATTGAGATCTAGTGGAGCTGATCCTTGGGACTTCTTGTGACTACTTGGAGTATAGTATTAGGTGGGTTTGACCTAACCAGAGCAAGTGAAGCTCCCCTATGTTCTATATGTAATCATAGAATCGGTTTAGTAGCGCATTTTTATGATTTTGCGATTAATAAGGTTTGGTACATATCATCATAACATTTGGCATATTTGAAATAGAACCTTTATAAAGTAGAGTGGACACACATGCATTAAGTATTTATGTTTATGTTAAATGCAGTTGAATGACATGTTCCTAGAAAGTAAAGGACAATGAGATGCTTGTCACTCTATTGATTATAACGTCGAGAACAAGAATATGTTTTATGACTATAATGATAATGTCATGATAATAGAAAATTCCTAATGCCATATGTGAATTAAGCATTATTCTTGCATGTGTACTAATCTAGCGGATATTAGTTACTGTCAATATGTATCATGTTGAGAATTCCGATCAAGGGATCGAGAGCGAGACCATTGCAAATTGGGAAATGATGATTGAAACATATGGAACTATGAGATTGCTTACTGCCATTGTGCTCATTCGCACATGCTTGTGAGGGTCGCTCCCTACAAGCCGGCACTCCGGAGTTGGCCTACGCGACAGTTGCTCGCCCGTGCGGGATTGGGTGCCGAAGTGGATTGCTGTGGGAAGTGTATACTACCACGGGGCCATTAGGCGCGGTGCAAGCTAGACTACCTTGGGTAGGACCTTATGAATGAAATAAAAGTACTAATTGACAAAGGACAGTAATTAATGCTCATCAGTATAGTGTATAGTGTATACCCACAGATCTATGTTTATGTTCGTGTTTATAGTAGCTGCTATGCTTTTATTACTTAGCTGATTCATTACTATAGGATGTTATTACATGTTGATTACATGCTCAGTACCATGCTTATTATCATGCACTTATCGTTTTTGCTTTCATTTAGTACATCATGAGTCTAGTGGTGTAATTCGCCGAGGCTGGCGGCTTACCTACTGGGAACTATTGTTTATAGTTCTCACGCCCTTTTGGTGATTGTTTTTACAGAGCCATCTACAGGAGAGGCTAGGGATCGTGGCAAGGGAGTCGCGTCTAGTTAGACATTGCTAGGGGCATACTAGTCGATCACCTTGCTACTCGCGCTGCGACCGAGGGTGATGTCCCTATGCATAGAGAGACTGCCAGTGTTTCTATTTTTGTGGACCCGTGATGTATATGTACTATTGGGACCCGACTCTATAGTTGTGATACTTATCTTTTAGTTGAGATTTTGGATTTTATACTCTCGGTTCTCTTGTTGTGAATATTGTGGACTGTACTTTGCTCTGATATCAGGATAGGATTATCTTATATTTTTACTCCTATCGACTTGTTTCTTGTAGACGCCTTATATACTGCAGGTATATGGCGGGTCTGTGCACATACCGGATCTGCTTCCGCTGGTACCCGGGCGTGACATAATCCCACAGGTGAGGATCTGCTCACTCACCCAACTCACAATCTAATCACAACGGGGAGGATCCGCTCACTCGCCCGACTCATAATCTAATTACAACGGGGGGGATCCGCTCACTCGCCCGACTCACAATCTAAGTATCTCAACGGGGAGAATTTACTCACTCGCCCGACTCACAATCTAATCTCAACGGGGGGGATATGCTCACTCGCCTGAGACCGTCTGCGGGACCCCATAAGGCTATCCCTTGTGTGACAAACTCCGAAGCGCACTGCTTGTGCGGAGCGACCACCTACAAGCTCTGAACAGATATGTGAGTATGATCAAATCCTCATCATTGAGGATACCCTGCCACTAGGGTCAACATCCACTTGGGAACTATTTCATCCCTAAGTTCAACATGCAACAAGTATTTTCATCTATACACTACTTGTCATGCCACTCATCAAGTTGTTAACATTGTCTAGATGCCACTCGTTCTCTAGTCATTGTCAACACAAGATTAAGTTCATTATTTAACTTTACCACTGTAGGGTTCTATGTCACAATTCCTCTATTCTCATGCATCCTAACTCAAGTGCCAAACTCATGTTGCTACACTACTCAGGATCATGCAAGAATGGAAATGCGACTATCCAATACCCTATCATGCATAGTACTAACACTAGTCCAAATGCCACTCTTCTAGGCCATTTACATGTATAAGTTTATCTTTATGCCACTATAGGATTCTATGTCACAAGACCCAATCCTCATGCATCCCTAGTCCATGTGTCAAGCTGACAATGCTACACTACTAAGAAGCATGCAAGGAAATGGAAATGCAACCATCTACACATCCTATAATGCATAATGTTGATATATGATCAATACATTTAACTTAGACAAAAAAGAAAGCCCAGTTACTTTGGGATGGACACCCCTACCTTTTATCACGTTCCGATTGCTCATAGTCACTTGTAATCGGCCTCCCCGCGGCACACGCCGCCCGGTTCGGCGCAAACTCTCACTCGACCACCAAACGGCCACCAATCCACAATCCGGAAATTAAAGTTCTATAACTTGATGCCATGATGCTCCGGATCCGATCTCGTGATTTTTGGACGTCGCATCAGCCCTCCAGGTGGTAACGAAGCTCTAACAGTCCATTCCTTCAATATCTTCGCGTAGGCTCAACGAATCGCCGAACCGACTTCACCAACGCGTTCGTATACCTAGCAATTAGGTTTACATAAGTCTAATTTAGATCATACCCTATCATTTCACAAAAAACCCATTGGAGCCCTAGATGTTTACTATTGAAAGAAATCACCAAATTGATTCATGATTTAAGCAACAATCATCTATTTAGCATCCTTGGGTTCACTAAAACCATTTCTAGAGCATAAGAACCAAGCCCTAGAATTCTACCATTAAAGCTATCAAAGCTTACCTCCAAAGCTCTCCTCTTGGCCAAAGATGAAGAAGATGAGGATGAAGCTTCAACTCCAAGCCTTTTTCTTCTCCAAATCTGCCTCCAATTCCTCTCTTTGGTGGAGAAATTGCTAGAGAGAGAGAGAGACCTTTCTCTTTGGTTGCAAGTGTGAGGGAGAAGGAGAGAATGTGTGTGTGCGTATGATGCATTCAGCCAAGCCATCTCCTCTAATAGGTGCTGTAACAATTGCACAAAAACCCCTCATATAACACTATTCAACTTACAGTTTAGCAGCTAGGTACAGATACCTTTCGCTTGCCCTTCTGAATGTCCGTTTGAGCTCAAATTTGACAGTAAGGCTCGGTTTTACTTAACTTGACGAAAGAAATTTTAATCTTTCAGTTTCGACCCTGTTTGGTCACCGAAAGCTCTACCGAACAGTAATCTCTAGCAGATGGCAGTCAGATTTTATTTTTCATTTTCCGGATGTCGGATTGACATGAAACTTTAAATCTAGCCTCATAAAAATAATCCCGACATATTTCCAAGTTTTCATAATTTTCTGACACTGTGTATTTTCTGCTAAAATATCAGCCCCATTTTCAACAGAAAATTTCAAATCTTCTGTTTCAGGTTCATTCAGCAGAAGTCGTTTCCGACTTCTATTTTACTTCTCTAAGTCAAATAAAAATAGTATTTCACACTATTTTTATTTATATTTATTTTTATATTAAAAATTCGGTATATTACATTCCGCCGTAACTTCATAATTTCAGAAGTTCGGTACCTTACATTAGGGATCGTGGCAAAGGGTTTTCGACTAACTAGAGCCTCCTTGGTGTTATTATAGTTGGACCCGTCGACATCTTTCTTTTGGTTTAGCTGAAATATGTACTAATATATTTTGTTTAGAGATCTTCTAGTATCCGAGATGTACCTTTGTTTATACCTATTGTATATTTTGTGATAGCATTTATGTTCTAGACTCTTTTATGTAGTAGATTTATGTAGTTGCTCTGATCGCCATGTTTAGTGCTTTCCTACTTCTTTATACAGTTGTTGTAGATGATTTGTATGCATCGGGGGTGCTTGGTGTACACGTCGGGTCTGTGCACGCATCGGGCGACTTCCGCTAGAGCCCGGGAGTGACAGTATGAGAACTATAATCAATAGTCCCTAGTGGATACGATTGTCAACGCTGACGGTCTACACCACTAGGTCTATAAGAGACAAAAATAGTAAATAACTGAGCAATATAAATAAACAAGTACTAATATAAATAATTGATGAAATTAACTATTACTATCATGCCTCTATAATATAACTGAAATCTGCAATTCATATATGTCATGCATTAATTAGTTACTAATTAAAACATTGCAATAAGGCCCAATCATAGTGACCAACTCAACAGTCAGATTTAGCTATACTGCCTCATGTCTAGCACCCACCTATAGTGGTTCGCTACCATACAGGGTACTGTTTGGCCCATTTCATAATAATATCTCATTATCATGCTCCGGGGCTGATTTTAAAAGTCTTTTTATAACGATTACCATTTTAGAAATCATAGTTGCGAAAAACGTGTCATTTTTTTTTTATGAATTCAACCTGGCCCACGAGACGTACAGACCTGCCACAAATACAAAGTTTCTCTGTCCACTCGGACAGAGTCTCCTATATATTTGCACGGCGTACCAACAATAACATCAGGATCTCAACCACAACTTACATTCACCAATCAACAACCAATATATGCGATGCATTTTCATACAGCTAGCGATCCTTAGAGATGATGCATGTCTCTAAACACTCCTTAGGCGTTGGATGATGCATGCACAGTACAACAATCATTCTATTTAAAAGTGCTCCCCACCTGGAAGCTTTGTTTTTAAACTCTAATTATTCATCCATAAAAGCATTCGAAAATCTTTTTAAAACTGTTTCCCACTCGAAAACTCTATTTTGAAAACCGACTACCTTGAGGGATAGAAAACCATATTGTGTAAGTACATAAATCCAAGGATCAGATATTCATAAATTCCAAAACTGAAGATCCAGAAACTCAAATCGCATGCATAGTAGGAAAACCAACTCAAACCATTCACAAACATTCAAACATCATAGTGATCATCTAACTGAACCATTTAATTATTAAAACTACTAAGTACGGAAATAAAATATAACCAGGTGACGGTCGCTACTGCAGTCTAGCTAGTACGTCCTCCCGTCGGTCCAAACGCCAACTCCTCGCTCGAGTCACCTTTGAAAATCGGGGGTGAGAAACCGCAATCAAGGTTTCCCAGTGGGTACGACAGAGCCACGAAGGCAAGTCGTAATCACCAGAAACCAAAGGAGGTAAGGTAAACAAAGTACAAGTGCATGATACAAAAGAGAACTACAGTACCTATAACAGATATGATAAGAAGCAAATAATACAGACTGCTACTGTATAGAAAACAATACCGAGTATGCCTCAAGGTAACCAAACCAAAACTGTACCCAATCTGGTGCCTGCTATATTGGTCCGCAGACCTCAAGCGCTGCTTATCACAAACTCGCACCGACCTGATTTATCCGCCCACTAGACAACCCATCCGGATAAGTACACCTCCGATCGGTGGCCAAACTGACCCGGTGTCATGAATACCTCCAAGTATTGTGACTACGTTATACTGATATGCTCAATGCGAAAGCCGGCTGAAGTCGGTGCCTTGGCCGAAACCAGATACAAGGGCGTACAACGCCAAACCACGATCAACCAGATCGAAACACACGACAAAGGAGTCGATGTGTTGCCTGGACCCAAAGTCCACAGAGATACAATATATATGCAAGCCTGCTCTATATGTCTATCAACAACTAACAACATGTAATCAATAAGGGTATAGATAAATGAACGATAACCAAACAACTGACATGTAGAGACTACAATGCTAAAATAGAAGAACAGAGGAAGGTGAAACGATCTCACCGACTATCAGCTCGAAGTACCCACCTGCCACTAATGTGTCGGAAACCTGGGTACGCAACGAGTCAACCGGACTTACGAAGATCCATCGGGTCAGTATCCAACCCACCAAACCAAGGTACACGACTCACGAACCCCCACACAAATCCCGAAAATCAGTTTCCCAAAACCGATCACCGTAACTTGCCGGAAGTCCCGAAAATCACACCGGAACGCCGTCGGGACCCACTAAATGTCCCTGAACTCACCGACTCGTGCCACGAGTCATCCGCTGTCACAAAGCACATCGATTTGGATGTCTTGGCAGCAAACACAAGGTAACACAAACAAACAATTATCGTCAGATAATTGTTCGGATCCGGGTTCCCAGAAGTGTCTATTTCGACACCGGAACCCACCGTCGCTCACCCGTCATCTCTGAACCCACGATATGACGATGGTGACCAGCCGACAAGGCTCAGCGACAACTCACCAGGCAAACAAACAACGTCGGAAGAAATACAAACCGAAACCGCATTCCGCCGGCGAGTTTCGCCGAAAAACGCACCGAAATCGACTTTGGATTTCCACGAAGGCTATCGAACCTTGGACAATCAGTCCAAAGGTCACCACTCACACATACGTATTGCCCACAGTAGCCACAAGGTGCACAATTGTATAAAAGTCCCTATATTTATATAAAATCCTATCATTGGATAAATAATAATAATATTATGGGTATAGAGGTTAGTCCACCACTTTTGACAGTACGGAACCCATCTATATCGCAAATCTAAAGAATAGAATGGTATTCGAGTGGTAATCGAGATAACAGCAACAATACTCTAGAGTAATTCAAAATTTTCTCATCAAAATTACGGGAAATCAGCTCCTAAAATGCATTAATTTTTTTTTTTTTCTAAATCTTAATTTCTACAAAAATCAACCGAAAGAGTTTAATGAAAAATAAAAATATTATGGTACTAACTCCGACGTTGTAACACCGAAAAATCACACGTGTCGATAGCTCGTTACAAAGAAACCAAGCTCTCTCTTTTTATCTTTTTATTTTTTTCCCCTTTCCTTGGTCATGCGCACTCTCCGGCCCTCTCCCTATCTTCTTTTCTTTTCTTTTCTTTACTTTTTCCCGACTAATGGTGACAAGGCTCTGGTGATAAAGCTAAGATGGAGAACCCCTTCGTGGACTCCATGTATAAAATGCAAAAGTGCAAAAAAGTCTCCCTTTTTCAATTATTTCAACTTTTGCCCCTCACAAATTAAATTTTGAGTTTCTGAGTTCGTTTTATATGTCTATTTTGTGCCAAAATGTCTCCATTTCAGCAAGCATTGTAAAAAAAAAATTGACTAAAATATTCATATTGTAGCCTTGCCAATTTGTTAAATTCAGTATGTCACAATTTGTTGTTTCCATTACTTACAAGAAAATAAAAAAAGACAGCATGTTAAATTCCGACCAACTCGGTTTTTTTTTTTTTTTTTCTAATTGTTTTATCATGTATTTCCTATTCTAGTCTGAATAGTTCATCTATGCCTTCTCATAGACCCATGTGGTAATCGGCCCACGCGATAAGCCTCCGTTTGGTTGGGGGTTAAAGTGGGGATAAGGGGGTTATCCCTCTCTTTAACCCTGAACAAAAAATTTAGGGGGTGGGGTTAGGAAACCCCACCCAAATAGGCTATCCCGGATTTAGGGGGTGGGTTTAGCAAACCCCACCCCACTCCAAGAATAGAAGGGAATTAAGTTAATCCCATCCCTATTTAATTTTTAATAAAAATATAAATTTTAATTTTAAAATTTAAAATTTTAAAAATTTAAAAATTTAAAATTTAAAATTAATATTTAAATTTTAAAATTTAAAATTATTATTTTAATTATTTAAATTTTAAATTTGATATTTTATATTTGTAACTTTAAATTTTTTAATTTGAGATTTAAAAATATAGATTTTAATTTTGAGTTTTTAAATTATTATTTTTAATTCTTTAAATTTTAAATTTGACAATTTATACATGTAACTTTAAATTTGAGATTTAAAAATAGAGATTTTAATTTTTAATTTTTAATTTTTAATTTAAAATTTAAAATTATTATTTTTAATTATTTAAATTTTAAATTTAAATTCAAATATAAAAATTGGGACAAAATTATTTTCTATTTATAATAACCCACTATTCTTCTTATCCCACCTATTCCAACTAAACACTATTTTACTTATATCTGGACTAAACTCAATTCTCAGCCAAACACAAAATTACTCTAACTCCACCTTAACCCTGAATTTAACCTTATTCCTAAAATTATAACTAGTTCTTATTTTACCCCGAACCAAACGAAAAGAATAGAAAGTGAAGCAATCCGATTTTTATTTGACTCCACTTTGGAGTCAACAATTGCCCCAAAGAGGGGTCAATATCCCAACAAAGGATAGTCTTTTTTTTAATTTACTTTAATGGGGTCAATAGACTCCACTAGACTCCACTGAATTGGTAATTTATATGCCAATGTCTCTCATTATGTCAAATTATTAAAAATTAGCATTTAAAAAAATTATACAGAAAGATAGTGATACCAAATAAGATCTAAACTTTCACGTATGTAGCATTTTGGTTCCTAATCAATAAAATGTTGGTTTATTGTAAATTAATCTTTTTACCTTGTTTGAAGGTAGAGAGAGAGAGAGAGAGAGAGAGAGAGAGAATCATTTACTAATGTACACACGGAGTTAGAAACTAAATTGCCTAATAAGTGAATGGCATAGGGGAAACAATTAACAGGTTTGATGGTTGGAGGACTAACCACATATTTTTACCTCTCCTTTTCCTTTCTCTCTGTTTTTTTTTTTGTTTTTTTTCGTCTTTCGTTCAGTCAGTAGGTAGCTTTTGAACCCTAACGGCCGCAAAATCAAACCCCTCCATCACCACCTGCATGCCATGCCAAGTTTGCCAATATCTATAAATTCCACTCTGAAATGCCTCGAGAGATGCAGATCACTCTCACAACTCAAACAACTTCATGCTCAAATCCTTCTCCATGGCCTCCATCAGGAAAACTATGTGGCAGTCAAACTCATCTCCTTCTGCACCAAAAAATTGGGCAGTCTGGATTACTCCAGAGTGATTTTCAGTACCCTCAAAGACTCTGCAAATGTTTTCCTCTACACCACCATGATAACATCTTACTCAAACCACCAATCCCACCTCTCAAAAGAGGCTATTTTGATCTATGAAATGATGCATAGAGATGGACCTCATCCGAACAATTTCACCCTCTCATCTGTGCTCAAAGCTTGCTCTTTTATGAAGGCCATGTATGAAGGTACTCAAGTTCATGCTCACTCCACTAAATTAGGGTTTGATTCCTCTTTATATGTGGCAGCTTCATTGTTGGATATGTATGCAAAATTTGGTTGGATCTTAGAAGCAAGGTTGTTGTTTGATAGCGTGCGTGAAAGGAATGCTGTTGTGTATAATACCATGATTGCATGTTATGCAAAGGTTGGTGATATTGAAACTGCCCGGCAGGTGTTTGATAAAATGCCTGAGAAGGATTCGATCTCGTGGAATATTGTGATATCAGGTTATGCAAGTAATGGAAATACTTCGATTGCGAGGGAGCTTTTCGATGAAATGCTGGAAAGAAACATCAACTCTTGGAATGCAATGATTGCCGGGTATTCACGTATTGGAGAATGGCGAGAGGCCGTGGACCTTTTTAAAAGCATGCTTTTGGGAACTGTGAAACCCAATCATGCGACTATGGCCGTTCTGATGTCAGCTTGTGGTCATTTGGGCTCGCTGAAACTCGCGAGACAAATCCATGGCTTCCTACAAAAAAATCGCACCGAAATGAACTTTCATGTTTATAATTCACTAATCGACATGTATGCTAAATGTGGGAATGTTGATGAAGCTTATCAAGTGTTTGATGGAATGCCTATGAAGGATGTGGTGTCTTATAATGTGATGATTTCTGGTCTTGCCAATCATGGGCGTGGCCAAGATGCCCTAAACCTTTTTGCAAAGATAATAGGGAAAGGTTTGCGACCTGATACGTTTACCTTTCTGGGAATCTTATCTGCATGCAACCATGCTGGTCTTGTTGATGTAGGTCGCGACTATTTTGACTGCATGGTTAAGGTTTATGCAATCAAGCCATCAGCTGACCATTTTGCTTGTATGGTTGATCTTTACGGTCGAGCTGGACTCATCGAAGATGCACTAGAGTTCGTAAAAACCATGTCTGTCGAGCCACATGCTGGTGTCTGGGGAGCCTTATTAAATGCTTGCAGATCGTTTTGCAACATCATAGTCGGTGAACTCGCTGCGAAAGAGATTCTCACAATTGAGCCGGGGAATCCTGGAAATTATGTGCTCTTATCAAATATTTATGCTAAAAACGATTTATGGGATGCTGTTCAAAATGTTAGGCAGTTAATGAGGGGAAAAGGGGTGGGTAAAACAATGGGGTGCAGTTGGATTGAGGTGGAGAGTGAGTTTCATGAGTTCTTGATGGGAGGTGCGAGTCATCCGAAGTTGGAGGACATTTCCACATTATTAAGGCATCTTTCTTTACAGCTGTTATAGGAAGATGCATGATAAATTCCAACCTTAATTGCCTTTTCGGCCTTGTATCTAGAAGCGCTTCTCTACTCCAAGAAGCGTAAATCTATTCTTTGGCAGACAAGAAGCTAAAAATGAGCTTTTGGGACCCAAAAGCAAAGATTCCAACCTGAAGCATCTGCTTTTGCGATACTGAGAAGCTATAAAGGAGATTCAATGAAACAAACGTGCAATTGTCAAATCATTTTTGCGGAAGCTCTTGCTAGGCCATCCAAGCACTAAATCTGATCAACCATAGAGATGAACGAGTCATCAGTCAGGCGCAACCTCATTCAAGTTGATTCAAAAGAGGTAGCTAATTTTTCATCCTTATTTAAATGTCTAATCAATAATTTTCTAGTAAACAGCTTTTTATTAGTCACTTCAATAACAAGATCATCAATTTTGACTTCTATTAATTCTACTCCTTTCACCCCCAGAAGGAACTGAAGTTTAAAAGTTCTTATCCTTTTGATCGAGGAGCTGCAAAACTGGAGATTGGCAAAATGGCTAAGGCCAAATAGTGTTCAGCTGTTCTACTGGATTTGTGATATGGTAAGAGCTAGTCATGATATGATTCTTGCAAAATGGTTATATTCATTGCATATTAACTACGCATGACGCACATGATTTACTTTCTGTCAATTATTAGGTGAGCTTTCTAGATTTTATTTTCAAGCCAAGAGTAGCTGAGGCTTCCTGTTTCACCAATGAAGAGCTTAACTGAATGTGGTGCACTCTGTTCTAATGGCTGTGATTGAGAGAAGGCAAAAATGTGTAGAGACCCCCTCAACTATAGGCTATTCTGAAATAGACACCTCAACTTCTTTTTTTCTGTTTTTTTTTTTATTCAGACCCCTCAACTTATATTAAATGATTTTAGTCAAAAAAATTTGAGGTGTTCATAAAATTCACCGGTAATTTTACAAAATTTAATAACTTGCAATCACTTTTTAATAACGAAAAGTAGGTCAGTTATTAAATTTGATAGAAATTTTCACCTAACTAGGTTTGACAGTGCAAATGAAAAAAAAAAAATGTTTTGGAGTGGCCTCGAAAAAGCTAAGGGGGTCTCCATACACGTAGAAACCAAGAGTTTTTAAATGTAATTTTCAAAATCTGTCTAGCTGAATACTTTTAATGAAATAAAATCGTCACTTTCAAGGTCTGGCAGTGTTGTAAGCTATGAGAGAAACTTGTGTGTGCGATTTTGCATGATAAAGTGATGTTTTGTGATAAAAATGTGCGAGAGCGCAACCGATAAAACAGAGTTTTATGCCAAAAAAAAAATAAATTATTGCATGTGCCCAATTGTGATATTTTGCAGCTGGAAAGACTAATATGCAAAATACAGATGTGAGAGAGCTTTGAGCAAGAAACTCAAAACGAAAGGGGCTACATCACAATTGTAACAATAGGAGATAATGAAACCCTGGCTCACTCTCTTTTTCTCTTCTCCCTCTTCCTCCTCCAGCCATAATCCACCTCCACTGAGGTCACTGACGCGCCACCTAGCTCCGGCAGCTTCTCTACTGGCAAGGAACTCCGGCCAACTCCTTTTCTCTCTTTCCTCCTCTCTCTGCGGCCGCCGCCTCCCTGGCCACCCCTCCGACCGATCGGACCACCTCGCCCGGCCCAAGCGGAGCTCAAGCCTTATGCACCCTTGCTACTCTCTTTGTGGCTGGCTGAGGGCTCCCCAGACTCGAGCTCGCTTCTCTGGCTATCCCAGCCGCCGGCGAGGCTCCAGCGATGGAGCACCACCCCCCTGAGTGCTCCCCCATACTCGCGCTCCCCTTTGGTGCGGTCCGATCAGCCTCCCTGTGCTGATTGGGCTGCGGCGCTCCCGGAGCCTCCCCATTTCACCGACAATTGTTGCTTTTCCATCTTTGGCGGCAGCTGTCGTTGCCTCAGATCTAAAGCACGATGCCTAGAAAGCTTGGTGTCAACTTCTCTATGCTGTTTGTCGGCTTCCTAGCCGTGGAACTTTTAGTTACGAGCTCAAACTCGACTTCTATAGTGAATAGTGTAATAGTATTGTGGATATCAAACTTTTTGATGCTTTTGCATTGCATGCAGCCTTGGGCACCATCGATTACGCATATTTTAATTTGACCCTTGGACTGGTTATTCAAGGCCCAAAAATCACTTTGGGATAGAAATGGGATTTTTCGGCGCTTATAACCTTGAAATTAGTCGTTATAATGCAATTTCAGTTTAAAATTCATGGAAAGGTTATTGTTGTTGTCCTTGGATATTGTTGAGCCTTTTTGGCTGGTATATCTTTAGTGTTTATGTGTTCAGTGAGTGGTGCGGTTTTGGTGCTGAAAATGGCACTTTCAGAATCCGATATAGTCTATTTTCAGTACCGAAGTTCTTTTTTGTTTGCACCTCGCATGTGGCTGTCCCAACACCTAAATCGGTGCATTTCGGAATAGCGATGGGCGAAGAAGGTGTGTGGCTATGTTTGGGACACTTTGTGATTGAAATGGCAATATTAGTGAGTTTATGTGAATATCGATGGAAATCGAAATGGGTAGTTAGAACCGATATTTCGATCACGTTGGTGGTGATGTAGAGCCATATTTACCGCCGATATGATGTGTAGGGGGGCTGATACTTACACTCTTGGATGTTGTTTAGATTCGACCGACATCTCGGAGCATTGTTTGAGTCGCGGATTCGAGTATTTCGGTATATAAATGGGTGCTTCAATCCGAAGTTGATAAAGTAGTGTTCTACTTGGTTACTTCCGTTATGAATTTTTCATATATCTTGTTTAAGTAGATTGATTTTTACCTACGTCCATAATATCCATTTTTCTTGCTGTACCTCTTGGCTTTATTATGTTATAGCATGACATTGGATAATTAATGATTGATAGAGTGACTTGTTATCATGACATCTCTCATCCTTAGTAACTCTATATGTCGGCTTAATATTTTTTTATCTCCTCACATACCTTATAATTACGATGTATTTACATTACCATTGTTGGACATATGACATATAGAGAGTAGAATTAGATGGTATACGATTACTCTCTTGTGGATTTTGACCTTGTTGGTCAATTGCATGTGATTTAAAAATACACACGATTGACTTTGTGGTTGGATATACAATATTTATAGAACCCGAGTTTCTTTTTATGTAAATTACTTTTGTTGGCATTTAGATAAATCGAATCGGGTGCGTCTATAATCGTGCTCGATCTGACGGTTATTGTCTAATTGGATTAGAATTAATTTCGTTTTTAAATTGAAAAACTAATTAGAGATAAATTCTAACCATATTAGAATAATAATTATAAACCGATTTGACCTTATCTTTTACATATCTATTAGAATTTTAGAATCCTTTATAAATATACGGGCGTTCTCTCATAAGAAAAAGAACAAGAAAACTAAGAAAGAAATATAGAAACAACATTCTCCATTAACCTATTATTCTAGAGAGTCTTGAACGGTAGATTGAAGATCATGTCCATTTGTAGTTCGACCCACCGCTAGTTTGGAGCGATAGAAAACCTTCGTGGACGATCCGAGGACATGTGAATCAACCTCTACGATCTGGGTTCGTCATGTTCTAACGCGAGTCGTTTCTGCAAAAAGGTACGAACGAATACTTTTGCTGCGTTCTACAATTTTAATTGGGGGTAAGTAGTAAAATGTTCCATTTTGATGACTTGATTGTAATTTCGGCCTAAGAGCGGTTTATAGTGAATTTGTGCGAGGTCAGGACTGAAATTAGTGTTCCTTGTGAGAGATGAATCAAATTTTAATGTGTAGGTTGCGCTTGGCATAAATATTCATATGAATTTTTCTAAACTTTTTGAAAACAATAAGTACTGTGTTAAAGTGCAACTCGAAGACGAATGTCTTAAACCAAATTTCCCCAAAATCAAAATTTCCAGCAAAAAGTTACGGGCTTCTAAATTTGGGCTTCATGTGTAGTTTTGCTAGTGTGGGTTTAGTTATTTTGAATTTGTGAGGTCTTTTTCTGCCAATTTTTACAACTTATAAGAAAGTGGAGGGACCAATAAGCAAGATCGTCAAGTCATGAATGCAAGAAGAGTAATTTCGTGGAAAATGGTATTTTCTGCACGATTCTACACCTAACTATTTATTTGGTTGCCAAATTGGGTTAGTTTTTTTTTTCACTTTGAAACCACCGGCCCAAAATGCTTAAGCCCAGTTATTATTACTAGCGTGTAGGCCTCATATAAACTGATCGGAATCAATATCCCATCCAATGTGGGACTATTGGGGCGTTACACATATCTTCACCGGTTCCGGTTATCTCGATTCGACCCACTTCATTTATTGTTAATAAATTAGAATTGTGGTTCAGTTATTTGTTTGCTTGATTGCCTTTTTTTAATAATTCTGATTGTGGACATTCATTTAGTTACAAGTATTTGGAATGGTGATGCTTTTGGGATTTTCTATGATATCGTGGTTTCGATTTAATAATATATGGTTTTCTATTCCTCGTGGTAGCCTATTTTGAAAAGGAAATGAGTCTTCATGTGGGAGACTGTGTTCAAAGGATTTTTACAATTTCATCGATTCTTAGTATTTCAAAAATAAAGTTTCTGGGTGGAAAACATTTTCAAATAATAGAATTATTTGTTGTACTGTGCATACGCATCATCCTTCGCCTAAGAAGCGCTTAGAACATGCATTGCATTAAGGATCGCTAGCTGAATATTTGTGGTGAGCATCTGCATTGTGAATGCTGCTTGTATGATTGAATGTAGCAACAGCTCTTGCAGTGATACGCAGTGCAAATACAAAAGAGACTCTGTCCTAGTGGACAGGAAAAAATCTATATTTGTGGCGGGTCTATTCTGTCCCGTGTCATGTTTGTATTTTTTAAAAAAAGAGGCATTTTTCTCTGGCTTCACTTTCGAACCGGCTTCTACTTCGAAAAAACTTTACAAAAAGGGCCTCGGGACGTGACAGCCATAATTCCTATCATTGTAGTCTTTTAGTTTTAGCTAAAAATCTAGTGATTTCTAAGCTATTTGGCCATAATTTTCAATAATACGCAATAAAGTTTGGAGTATAGAAGATCTGTTCATGGAGTATGATTAATATGAGCCAAGTGGGAGATTATTAGGATTTCCATAAATATGGCCCAGTTAATCATATTCAAATCTTAATTTACTATAGATAAGGGTCAATCCTAATGTTAGATGTATGCCCTAGAAGCCAACCAGGCCGACACATGTATTCTTTTTAGGACATAAATTTGTATTTGATTTTAAAATATTATGAATAAATTTGGATTTTTATTTCTATTCATGTTGTGTATGTGTCCATGAATCATCCGAGGAATTAATATGATGATGACATATATTCTCAAGAGTTGAGAATTTAAGACATGTGTCATTGGTGGTTAATTCCTAAATACTCCTAATCGATGGATCATCACGGGGACGGTGATTGATCCGGTGAAATTGGTGCATAGGTCACTTCCCTTTTTGGGTAGACAAGTTTTGAGTCGACAGTGGGGGAACATTAAAGCGAATATGCAGGTGGTTGTTAGAGAACAAGGGTACCGAACGTGACCAACGCGAGAAGTCACTTGGATGTCTACTTACTCGTTAGTGACTTACTAAATGTTATAGTAGTGTGACTGGTTGTAACATACCGAATTTGGTAGAAAATATTGGACTTTAGTCAAATTGACTAAAGCGTGCGAATGAAATGGTTGGACGAGTTCTATTTAACATTCCAACAAGATTTGAAGGATTAAAAGTGAGTTTAGAAGGAGTTGAAAAGGTTTTAGCGTTGTTCGGCGCGAAATAAAATCGAAACGGAGCCAAAAATCAAGTCTGGGCAAAGTGTACCGGTACAACCATCAAGTTGTAACCGGTATAGCAAAGTGTACCAATACAGCATTGAAAGTGTACCTGTACAAATGCAACGAAATCGAAAAGCAGCTCTCGGGTTATGTCTCTGCGCAGTCGTGTTACCGGTGACACGAGGAAGTGTACTGGTACACTTTGGGCTTATAACATATCAGATTTTGATATAAAAGTAAAAAATCAATAAAAATAGTGTGAGATACTATTTTTCTTGGATTTAGAGAAGTAAAATATAAGTCGAAAATGACTCGTGCTGAAATCGGAACGAAAACAGATTTAGAATTTTCTGTAAGAAATGGAGCTGATATTTTAGCAGAAAATGCACAGTGTCAGAAAATTATGAAAATTGGATAATATGTCGGAATTACTTTTATGAGGCTAGATTTAAAGTTTCATATCATTCTGACACTCGGAAGGTGGAAAATAAAATCCGACTGCTATCTGCTAGAGATTACAGTTTGGTGGAGCTTTCGGTGACCAAATATGGTCGAAACTGAAAGATTAAAATTTATTTGTACTTATTAAGTAAAACCGAGCCTGACTGTCAAATTTGAGTACAAACGAACATTCAGAAAGGCTTTGGCGAAAAACGTCAGTTTGTATCCGCTATACTGATGTGAACAGTGTATTGCTGAGGGGGCTTTGTGTAAAATCAGCACAGCCTTCTTCTCCTCCCTCAACCGTGCACCCACAACACTAACACACACACGCATATATGGAGGGAGAGAGAAACCTCCCTTTCTCTCTCTAGATCTCTTCCAAAATTGAAGGATTTGGTGGAGATTGAAGCTTGGAAGTGAATCATCTTCATCTTCTTTATATTCTCCTTGGCTTGGAGCAAGCTTTGAGGTAAGCTTCTTGGAGCATCCATGGTAGATCTTTAGGGCTTTATTTATATGCTCTAAAAATAGATTTATTGGAACTCCTAGATGCTAGATAGAGGACTAATGCTTGAATCATGAGGCTAGATATATGGTGACTTCTTACTATGTAACTTGCTAGGGCTCAAAAATGGCATTTTTGCTAGTAGATGGGTTTGATCTAAATTGAACCTATATAAACCTAATTGCTAGGTATACGAATGCGTTGGCGAAGTCGGTTCGGCGATTCGTCGAGCCGGTGCGAAGATATTGAAGAAACGGACGTTTCGGCTTCGTTTCCGCCTGGAGGGCCGAGGCGACGTCCTAAAATCATGAAAACGGAATCGTGGGCTCGTGGCAACTAACCGTAGACCTTTAATTTCCGGATCGTGGATTGGAGGCCGTTCGGGTGGTCGCGCGAGAGTTCGGGCCGAACCGGGTCACGGGTGCCGCGGGAGGCCGATTGCAAGTGACTACGAGCAATCGAAGTGCGAATTGAGGTGAGTTGTGTTTACCGAAGCGACTAGGTCGCCTGTATGTCTAAGACTAGTGCTTACTATTGATGCATGTAATGATAGCTAGTGGTAGAACACATAAATGCATAAGGTGAAATGCTATGTTAGGCTACCAAATAATGCATACTAGTTAAGGGACTCGCGCGTTGCGGCGGAAAGCTAATACAACAGTAATGTACATTGATTGAAAATGTATCAATTTTGTTAATTTGAAATTTTCCCCAAAATTATTTGAGAATATACCAAAAAGATCAAACTTCAAACCATATAAAATCCCAAATAAAATATCCAAGATCATGAATTTAGGTCGGGAAGTAATCTAAAAATGAATCAAAGCTAAAAAATATGATTAGAAATCCCCAATGCTGAAGTAAAGAGAATCCATAAAATATCTTGAACACGAAGAACCCAGTAATAGAAACTTCAGTATAAAAAAAAAAAATATTAGCATTTTTTATCACAGATCACCGGCTAATGCAAAAGATTCAACATATATACCTTTTTTAGAAATATTTTACATAGTAAAGAATTGCAACAAAAACATAAACCAACAAAACAATTGCAAAAATATAAGTAAGAGTATTCAAATATACTCAATTCTAGGAATTCTATAAGGCTCAGATTTGTCGACCAACCAACATTGCAATCGGACTGTTCCAATCATTCACTCATGGAATTGTTCTGATGCTGGTAGGACAAACAGCCAAGCCATATGCATCCAGATATAAAAGCAAACAAATAGGCATTTAGTCACTTAATTTAAACTCTGTAAATTAAGCGCAATCATTTAAAAAGGCCTCAACTATTGATCAGCATACACATTATTAGTAACGAAATAGCTGCAGGTGGAAAAAAGCATGTGACTACACGAAATAGACACAGCTAAGATAAGTAGCAGAGACAACACCAATATTCAACATGAATTCTTGCAGTTCAAAGTAGGTAGCACTAAATTTTTCCTCAAATTAGTTCGCCGCAGGATCAAAATGTAGTGCCGTTAGTAGTATGGCTCATTTGGTTTCCAATTAATGTGGGGTTGTACAAATTTTGCAATTCATGCCATCCTCCAAACATTAATAGAAACCGTCATCATCGCCGGCATCGTATTCACATATGTTTTTGCTCCAATACCATTGAAGCTCACATCGCTAGCCATGTCTCTACCAGCAAAGTTTTTCTATGGCATGCATTCGTTACGATATTTGTATTAGATGTCACATTCCCAATTCTTGAAAAAGATGTGCCGCCTACCACATGTAGTTCTGTCGCTACATCATGAATTTTTTCCTCGGCCTATGTATTCAGCATTTCTATATCTTGTACACCGAATGTTTCTTTTATCCTGCCAGATTCAATTTGTGAATATTTGTGTGCCGATCAAGAATGCACAAAGTAAGAAAAAATTCAGGAAAAAGTATAGCAGTAAAACAGGGAAAGAATTTGGGCCTCGAAGCACAAACTATCCAAAAAAGTAACAGATAATCATGAAAAAATGAAATTACCAAACAGACCAAACTTCAAACCATATAAGATCCCAAATAAAATATCCAAGATCATGAATGCTTATAAAACTATAGTTTTATAAGCAATATACGCAGCCAACATATACAAAAATGACAACAAAGAGATGGGGAATGTGTAAGCACCGAGAAAAGAAAAGCAGAAAGATAACAAAAAAAATAAATTAGTGAGAACATAGGAGCACGACAAAAACAAAAGAATCAAAATTTGAATATATCCGGTACAATGTAATTGTGAAGTCAAAATTAAAAATGAAAAGTGCGAAACCACATGGGGGTTTTTGAAGTTTTCTCTAATATATATCTGGCTCAGCCAGTGAGAGATTTATGTATATGTATGGACATTGTATTTTGGAGTTATATGTATACTACATATAAATATTTGCTATATCTATTTTGTAATCCAGTTTCTGATATCTGTTAGTTGTGGACTCTTAAAACTTGTTTATTCGCCTAGTGGGGGTTGTCTTCCGTGCATACGATAGGTCTGTTAGTATACTCAAAAAACTTCCAGTGTAGGTCGGAGGTGATTCTAATGACGAAGAAAAAAAAGATTTAGTAACAAAAAATTCAATTTAGTAAATGGCACGACAACTGCGAGATTAAGCAAAAAAAAATTCGCAACAACAAAATTGTACATACATTTTTCTTTATTTTTTAGAAGCAATTTTTAAACCTACTTTATAAAATAATGGTAAGTTGAATTTAAATTTAGAAAATACATAAATTTATGTGCAAAAATTTGTAACTGATTAAATNACGCGGAGGCCCCTGCCGTACCGCTTAGGACCCACGATTCAAGAGTTACTAGTTAAGGGACCCGCGCGTTGCGGCGGAAAGCTAATACAACAGTAATATACATTGATTAAAAATGTATCAATTTTGTGAATTTAAAATTTTTCCCAAAATTGTTTGAGAATATACTAAAAAGATCAAACTTCAAACCATATAAGACTGCAAATAAAATATCCAAGATCATGAATTTAGGTCCGGAAGTAATCTAAAAATGAATCAAAGCTAAAAAATATGATTAGAAATCCCCAATGCTGAAGTAAAGAGAATCTCTAAAATATCTTGGACACAAAGAACCCAGTAATAGAAACTTCAGTATAAAAAAGAACATTAGCATTTTTTATTACAGATCACCGGCTAATGCAAAAGATTCAACATATACACCTTTTTTAGAAATATTTTACATAGTAAAGAATTGCAACTGAAACATAAACCAACAAAACAATTGCAAAAATATAAGTAAGAGTATTCAAATATACTCAATTCTAGGAATTCTGTAAGGCTTAGATTTGTCTACGAACCAACATTGCAATCGGACTGTTCCAATCATTCACTCATGGAACTGTTCTGAATCTGCTGGCAGGACAAACAGCCAAGCCATATGCATCCAGATATAAAAGCAAACAAATAGGCATTTAGTCACTTAATTTAAACTCCCTAAATTAAGTGCAATCATTTAAAAAGGCCTCAACTATTGATCAGCATACACATTATTAGTAACGAAATAGTAGCAGGTAGAAAAAAGCATGTGACTACACAAAATAGACACAGCTAAGATAAGTAGCAGAGACAACACCAATATTCAACATGAATTCTTGCAGTTCACAGTAGGCAGCACTAAATTTTTTCTCAAATTAGTTCGCCGCAGGATCAAAATGTAGTGCCGTTAGTAGTATGGCTTATTTGGTTTTCAATTAATGTGGGGTTGCACAAATTTTGCAATTCATGCCATCCTCCAAACATTAATAGAAACCGTCATCATCGCCAGCATTGTATTCACATATGTTTTTGCTCCAATACCATTGAAGCTCACATTGCTAGCCATGTCTCTGCCAGCAAAGTGTTTTTATGGCATGCATTCGTTACGATATTTGTATTAGATGTCACATTCCCAATTCTTGAAAAAGATGTGCCGCCTACCACATCTAGTTCTGTCGCTACATCATGAATTTTTTCCTCGGCCTATGTTTTCGGCATTTCCATATCTTGTACACCAAATGTTTCTTTTATCCTGCCAAATTCAATTTGTGAATATTTGTGTGCCGATCAAGAATGCACAAAGTAAGAAGAAATTCAGGAAAAAGTATAGCAGTAAAACAGGAAAAAAATTTGGGCCTCAAAGCACAAACTCTCCAAAAAAGTAACAGATAATCATGAAAGAACGAAATCACCAAAAAGACCAAACTTCAAACCATATAAGATCCTAAATAAAATATCCGAGATCATGAATGCTTATAAAACTATAGTTTTATAAGCAATATATGCAGCCAACATATACAAAAATGACAACAAAGAGATGGGGAATGTGTAAGCACCGAGAAAAGAAAAGCAGAAAGATAACAAAAAAAATAAATTAGTGAGAACATAGGAGCACAACGAAAACAAAAGAATCAAAATTTGACTATATCCGGTACAATGTAATTGTGAAGTCAAAATTAAAAATGAAAAGTGTGAAACCACAGGCGGTTTTTGAAGTTTTCTCTAATATATATCTGGCTCAGCCAGTGAGAGATTTATGTATATGTATGGATATTGTATTTTGGAGTTATATGTATACTACATGTAAATATTTGCTATATCTGTTTTGTAATCAAATTCTGATATCTGTTAGTTGTGGACTCTTAAAACTTGTTTATTCACCCAACGGGGTTTGTCTTCCGTACATACGATAGGTCTGTTAGTATACTCGAAAAACTTCCAGTGTAGGTCGGAAGTGATGCTAATGACGAAGAAAAAAAAGATTTAGTAACAAAAAATTCAATTTAGTAGATGGCACGACAACTGTGAGATTAAGCAAAAAAAAATTCGCAGCAACAAAATTGTACATACATTTTTCTTTATTTTTTAGAAGCAATTTTTAAACCTACTTTATAAAATGATGGCAAGTTGAATTTAAATTTAGAAAATACATAAATTTATGTGCAAAAATTTGTAACTGATTAAATTTACATATAAAATAAAATTGCACCAGAGTAAAAAAAAACGAAGGTTTTTTTTTGGGAAAGCAATTGGTAAAACCTATTTTAAAAAATCATGGCAACATGTATTTAAATTTTGTACTATATCTAAATTTAGCAATTCTCACTTTTTTTTTTGTAAAATCAGATCATAAAAATCAATGTAAAAACTTTTATGTAAATTTAAAAACAATGAATTTAACATTCAAAATAAAATCCTTTGAAAAAAAAAATGTAAGTATCTTATGTAAAATTTAGAATCTATTAATTATACACACAAAATTTAATCCTATAAATTTGTGAAAAAAGCGCAACATTTTTAAAGCTTTAAAAGGAAGCTAATTTTTAAAATGATCGCAACACAATACTAAGGGAGTGCTTTGGAAGAGGCAGACCAAACAAAGAAGAAAGAAAACGAAATAGCGGAAGGAATAAAAGAGTGAACTTACCACAAAAGCAGTATTTATAACCATTAAGGCCTTCATATGAGAATGAGAATGCACAATTAAAGAGGAAGCAAGCAAGGAGGGAGCCATATGATAAAAAATCAAGAAGCCATATAGGAGGACAACCACTACAATGGCCTCCTGAATTCCATTCCCAGTTCCAGATATCTAGCAAGAACAATAGCTTATATATCAATATAAAACGTATAATTAATTTGGTAAAGTGTCACATCTTATCGTTTATTTCGCGCATTTGTGCCTTGAGAGCTTCAGAGTCCTCGCGCCATTTGGACAATCCACCTGAATAGAGCCAAACATATAGACACAGTCATTCATAATTGTTATTTTTTTTATTAGAATTACAGCAGAATTACAGATTTTTGATGTCGAACTCTCTCCGAAACCCAAACTCTCCTCTCATGATGCAAGCTGGACTATTTCATTCAAATTTGAAAGGCGAACCAACAGGGAAATCAAGAATTTAAGAAGTTTCTAAGTTTGTAATACATGCACCATCGAATCTCTCCACTAATTCACAATGAAGGTAATGAAGGGCAAAAAAATTTCCCAAGGTCAATTTGCTAACAAATCATAATACTTAAAATTAAGTTTTTATTTTTTTTTTTGTCTGGTTTCGGACCATGTCATCAACCTGCTTTTTCCTTTTTTAACCTAACCGAAATATGCATCAAGAAAGTTTGAGCTAAAACAGGGACAATAAAAGTAAAATGATCATGTATCGATGAAACAGAGACAACAAACATAAGCAACAGTTATAATACTGATATTCAATATAGAATCTTGCAGTTCAAAGTAGGCTGTAGTAATTTCTTCTCAAATTACATAGCCATAGGATCAAATTGTGATGCCGTTATTAGTATGGTTCATTTGATTTCCAATTAATGCGGGGTTGCACAAATTTTGCAATCTATGCCATCCTTCAAGCATTAATAGAAACCATCATCATCACCGGCATCGAGTAACAATAAAGAGATTTTGGCAAAACTTAGAAAAAGATAGAGCAAATCACTAATCTGGGTCTCTTAAGTATAGAAATATATCCAATCTACGTGAATAGAGCCAAACATACATATAACAACAAAACATTAAAGAGAATATGCCAAAAATTAGATAAAGTTGATTAAAAATCTGATCTAGATCTACATTTGGTATAGCTTTACAATAGGAAAGCAAAATTCAGAAATGAGAAAGTTTAATAAAATAAACGATAAGAACTATAGGCAAATGATAGAGTAAACCACTAAGCCGGGTCTATTAAGTATAGAAATGCATACAATCCACCTGAATAGAACCAAACATACATATAGCAATAAAACAATAAAGAGATTATGTCAAAACTTAGAAAAAGATAGAGCAAATCACTAAGCTGGTTCTCTTAAGTATAGAAACATATCCAATCTACGTGAATAGAGCCAAACATACATATAGCAACAAAACAATAAAGAGAATATGCCAAAAATTAGATAAAGTTGATTCAAAATATGATCTGAATCTACATTTGGAAACGGGAGAGAAAGTATTAGAAAAACTTGATTAAAAATGCGATCTGGATCTACATCTGGAAACGGAAGAGGAAGTTTTTTGTGATCTAGCTACACAGTCTGATGTTCATCATTTGATTCAAAATACCACATGTTATGTAATACTTAATAATTAGTATTACAGAATGAAACTGTCTCATATATATATATATATATATATATATATATATATATATATATATATATATATATATATATTATCTCTTCTAAGATCGCTAACCCAAGTACTACAAACAATATCAACAAAGTATAAAATAAAAAATAGTAAAAAAATAATTTAAAATTTAAAATTTGATTGTAAAAAAATTAAGAAATAAAATAAAAAATATAAGTAAAAAGTTGGAACACAACCTTAAAATAAAAGGAGATCTTCTTTAAGGTTCACAATTCACGTTTAAAAAGATAAAGATATTAAAAATTTGATTGCAAAAAAAACTTAAGGATCAAAAATAAAAAATAAGAAAGTCACAATTCATGTTGTATTAAGATAAAGATACTAATAATTAGTAATAATAAAAAATAATAATTCTGAATTCCTATCCAAAGATATGAAGGAAAAAGCATACAAATATTCGAATTTAAATAAAGATAAAACCAACTCAGGATAAAATCCTACGTACGCTATGCATCTTATGAATTGTGAATCGGAGCATTGTCGAACAAAAAAATTTATTCATAGTATGTTTTCATAGAAAATATACTATTTGAATTATTTGAATTATTTTACAAATCAGAATATGTTTTTTAAGACACGATAAGAAAAAAATACAATATATAAATAGAAAATATACCGAGTATAAATATTAAGAATATTAGTTAATATAAGGCAAATTGTTTACAATAATTACGAACTAAAATAACTCATTTATATATAAGTGATGAAAATTCTTTTGATTTCCATCAAAGTTCTAGGATTGTTTAATCCCATGTGGCAATAATTTTGGTCATTCTTTTTCCAAAAAAAAAATAATAGATTAGCATTTGTTTTTTCCAGCTTGGTTTTTAATTAAAAATAAAAAAATAAAAATTATTCGTAGTTATAAATATAATATGAACCTTCAATGAAGTGGACCAAGCCATCAAATCAAAGGAAAAAAAATCTAAGCAAAATTTTTTTTGTGATCTTAATAATTAGAGCTTCTTAACCAGAGGCTTAGTGGGCTCACATTTGAAATGGCGGCAGTGAGGTAAGAAGCATCGGACGTATCTGCAAAATCTAAGCAAAATCTAACACAAATCTCAACCTTCAATGAAGCTCACTGCAGTTTTAAGTTTGCGGTCCATTGAAAGATGAAATATTAGAGCGAATAGTAAATAGTTAGGCAGGTTTAGCATTTTAGCAGTTGAGTGAGAGTACAGCATGACGGAGTTTAGCATTGTAGCATTATGGAGGGTAATACATTACCGATTGAGGTGCATACTTGTCGCTGGTGCTATTTCCACCTAGAGAATCCTGCAAAGAGAGAAGTATAATAATCGTAGCAAGATATGACATGCCTTGTTATATGTTTACTTTTAAAGACAGTGATAGAGCAAAAAATTCTATTTTGGCCAGCAGGCAGCGCATAAAGTTCTTGTTTGAGAGTCCAATTTGCAATGCAAATTCTTTGCAAAAAGGTATGTAGCTTCTTCTCAGTTCATAAATTATATATATTATAAACACAAATAAATTGTAGATGCATAACGGCACAAATTTAAACAGCCACTAAATTTAGTCTTTAGTAAAGCATAGTATAATAACCAGCGTTAGTTGTAAAGATAGTTTCGACGCCAGCGTAAGATTAGTAGAAATGTCTAACTAGTATTTCTCTCTCGCACCAAGTGTCATGGTAAAGAAATGTACCATCAGAAATCATGCAAGCAACAAGGATCAAAATTGATGGAACCAATTCCACTATTGCATAACTGTGCTGCTTCCAGAATAAACATATGAGAATAAAATATTCTGTCACTTTTTAAATTGATATAGCATATCCATTATTGTAACTTATTATCGGATAATAATATACAGTCCAAACTGCAAGAGCCGGTTCAGTTTGCTGTCACGAATAAGGGATAAGCACCTTCTTTCCTCTTCTTCTCATCTCCAAGAGCACTTGACATTGCCTAGAGCTAAGAGTCCTTGTTATATGAACACCTGATAACAACAATATAGCAGGTTTTAAATTTCACTTTTCTTCAAGATAACAGTTGGTTTAAGACATGAAGAGAAAACGAACTACCTTCCTTAAACTAAGACATCTGAACCATTCTCTTAGCGGTTCTGATCCAGCAAGATCTACCAAATAAGCTTGACAGAGGCAGTTTCATTCAGATCCTCGATCATAGGAGCCATCGGAAGTCATAATTGGATCAAGTTTGCGCATACTGCTCAATGTGATTGTGAGAATAGCATGGGAACGGCTGTTGCATGATGACAATAAAAAAGAAAACAAATAGTTCATTAAAATAAAGGTAAGTAAAAAAGTTTTGAGTAAATTTAAGGCTACTTGGACATTTACATATCAAGTAAATAAAAAAGAGATTGTATATGCTTTCAATAAATAAATATGCTTTCAAGAGACACCATTCTAACAAATTATTTCATTTTCATTGCTATTCACTTCAATCAGAAAAACTATATTACTGATGAGCTAATATATCAAGTAGATAAAACAAAATGTGAAATCTGTTATACAATTAAAGAAAAAATATGCAATTTTCTAATCTTGATTTGGCTTCAGTAGTGCCATAGCTGAACTATTATATTTATATTGAATAAAACCATAGATGCAAGATCTAGCTATATCAAATTGCAACAACAAAGTGAAAAACAAAATCAGACTCACAAAACCACCAACCTTGACTGGTTGTTCAGTTGTACTTCAGTACTCGATTTGTTGAACTTGCTCGCAAGCATGCAACCATTTCTTTTTGAGTACTAACATTATATTTCAGTAGACCTGTCACAAGTGTTAGTTGCCCATTTGATGCCCTCACGGATGTGTAGCAGGAGCTTTCCCAGTACTGTTAGCTTCCCCCCTCATTGCCATTCTGACTTGCTAGGGAAGTTCATAATTTAAAAACTGAAGGCAAGAAATTTTCATAAAGCACAATTCAAATTAACATAAAAAAATTGTCAATAGTTTTAGCATGATAAGCAACAGTAAAACCATATAACAATTTATAAACTTATAAATTAAATGGGCAAAAAAGAAAATCAAATATTCTCATAAATTGGCCAATAATAGAATGATAAATTAGGGATAAAAAAATCAGGGACCTGTCCCACTTGAATGCTGATTCTTCGCGAGGCGCGAGGCTGCCTGGCCTGCCTAAGGTCTCAACTGGCAGCGCTCTGCACCACCAGTCACCGCGGCGCCTATAAAGAGGAGAGAATAGTTTTTGGAAAAGGAAGGGGGTTTTTGCCATCTTTGACAACCCACCAGCGGCTGAGCGGTGCAAACAACGCCAGTCCTGTTGATATACAGAAGCTTAAGTACTGGGGATACGAAAGCCGTGCGCAAATGACAAATGCCAACTAAATGAATATTGGATTAAATTTTGTACTTTAAAAAAAAAAAAACATGTACGAAGAATTGCACATAAACAGGAGAATTATCATAAAATATTTCGGAAATTAAAGAGGGAGAAACCACACACACGGTCGGGCATGTAAAAAACAGCACAATATTATCCTGCTAAGGACACCAAAGTGTAGCTGGAAAAAAAAAGAAAAAAAAAAAAATATATATTATATATATATATAAAATTATATAATATAGGCTAGGCTGATATCAACGTAGCACGAGCCTCCGTGCAGCCTACAGTTGTTTTCAATATGCGGCTTCAAAATCGACGATGCGCTCCGTTAGACTGACTACTACAACTAATTAAAAGTATTTGAAACTAAATTTCATAATTTTTCGACAGTCTATTTGGCAGTGATCAAAAGATCCAAAAATTAACAATTTTTAATGTAGATATAATGCGTTGTTAAGTTCCCGGTGTAGAATCTCCCATAGATGGAAAATTAATAGAAAATTCTAACTTAACATTAAAGCAAGACCCAATACTTCGAATTAATTTGAATGCTTTATCACTGTTTTTAATATAGATTTTTATTCTCAGCCGTCATTTTTAGACTACTCGTTTGCAATAGTAATGAGGCCGAAAATTATAAATTTAGTTTCGAATACTTTTATATAGTGAGATTCAAGTCTAAAACGGATGCCGATCGTCTATTTGAGAAGCGCATCATGAAAACAACATCGTAAAGACGGAGGCCTGTGCTACCGATAGTAATACCAGCCTAGCTCTATATATATATAATATATATAAATATAATATATAGAAGAAAGACTTCACATCAATGTACAACTCAATCTCTAATCAAATTTTAAACTGATGGCGATTTGATGCGAAAAAGTGAAAATCACCACATCAAAACTAAAAAATAGAATATGGGAAAAAAATATGAACTCAATTAAATAATTACCAAGCTGAAACCGTCACATATTTCGTAAACCCCCAAAAAGCCCGGCTCGACACCTCACCGCCCGCTCGCGCCGATCGACGAGAGGCCTGCCTGTACCGCTTAGATCGCCGATTCAAAGTTTTATAATAGATGCTCAAAGATAAGCATCTTTATCGCAACAGAAAATGATTCATCATACTCCAAATAAACATGAACTAAACATAAAAAAAATATTAATAAAAAAACAGCAAATAAAAGCCAAGATACATAAGGGATAAAATTTTGTAGATTGATCAGCTAGCAAATTTGAAGTCTTCAAATTTCTGCGCGTAAAGATGCCGGCTTTTTATGATATGGTAATTACCCGCAAAGGAGGACATGGAAGAATGAAAAACTATAAATTACCCAAAATCGAATAAAGAAAGATTGAACATGTAAAGAAGTAATAAAACGCACGTATGAATAATTTGTTTTCTAACAATGGAAGATAGGGGAATCCTTACCCTATAATACTATAAAAATGCCCTGTGGGCCTCGACTATGCAAAGAAAAATGTGAATTATGAAAGCAACCTTCGCAAAAACCTTTAAAAGCAACCTTCCTGATCTAATATATATCTAGTGTATGTTTTTTGAATTCTTTTTATAATGAAACAGAAAATCACCGTAAAAAAAATTAATCATTTGAATAATCAATATATTGAGATGTTGTCATCTGATCCTTAAATGTCAAGAGTAGACACAAGAAGACGTGATAAATTTGATCAAAAAAAAACCATTATGAAAACCTTTCCAATGATACAAGCCTTTAAAGTTGGGGAAAACAATATAAAAAACAAAATGCATCAAGATAATAGTGAAACAAAAGTTAAAGATTTATAAAGTCACATTCATCTTGAGCAATCAATTTAATAAGATCAAGGACTCTCTCTCACTGCTTAATCATTTACCTTGTTGTACTCTGTTTTTATTCAATATTTAAATAAACATACACACACCATCACACAGTCAAAATCATGCTACTTAGCAGCACGGAAAAGAATCCTCGGGATGTATAACATGCTGTAAAAGCAACAAAAGATATACAGACAAAAAAAAACAGAATCACAATAGAGATACCATCAAATATTGGAAGTTATGCGCAGCACAATATATTCGAGAAACTAAACATATAAAAAGCAATGATAAGCTCCAGATAGTTTAGTTTCAGAATGGATTATTTTTTCCCATCTTATCGAAAAAAAATGGTCTAACAATGATGCTGCAATGTTGCTCATATAGCCAACCACTTGCTGCCATCTAAGTCTTTATCCATTGTTTGGCAAACTGCAAACAGCTAGAAGAGAAAATGAGGTTATTCATTTAAAGTGTTATCAAATATAAACTGATGTTTTTATCATCATGCTTATCTCATGAGCATGTTAAAAATGTACCAGCTTAGAATACCAATCATCAGAGAGACAAAATGTACTATAATGCCCCAAATATAATATGCCAATACAGCTCCGACGATCCGGCCGTAAATTAGCTTGTGACGGTCAAGCCTCAGTGCTAAATTTAACATTATTAATGTATAGGTGCCAACACAGTTGTTACCAGCCATTGAAACCAATACCCCTCTGATACGCTCAATTCCTATAAATACATTCAAATGTTTAGCCAAAGAAAATACAAAAAATAACAAAATTATCACCGATACAGGGAAACTTATTAGGTTACATTCCAATACAGGTCCCCTGTAAACATAGTGATTACAAATATTATCCTACAAAGTTCAACTTCACTGTTTCCCTACAAAAGTCCTGATTGTTTTTCAAAAACATATCTCCCTGCTCGTTAGGATCCGCTAGAAAACAATTTAGTTAAACCATAGGTAAAATACTAGCCCTAGTTAGTTCATAAAATTCCCAACATCCGAAAGGTGTTCGGATGAGGCTATTATTCTTTTCGATTAAGAACACATGCAGTAACATTACAATTTCCATCCACATCCACTATATATCCTGCTAAGAAAGAAAAAATAGGAAGGCCAAAGTTTATTAATTTATTAGATAGGTATAATTTACCATGAATGCACATCTTATTCTGATTTTTAGGACAATCTAACAAACCATAGTAGGTTTCTTTAATTTATCCAAACTATCAATTAGATATTGATATTGATTCAATTTCTATTTTACCAAGCATCCTGAGAGAACATGCCATATCAAAATGTAAAGCGATTTTGGACAAAAAGAAATAAGAGATTTTTCATATGAATCCCAAGTTCTACTTAATATAAAGAATAAATTAACTTGATGATTTCCACTTTTACATGCCGAAATACTATGAAATAGTCTCAACATGTTACTTATGATCTATCAAAAGAAATATTTGAGGGACCAGATATAGGAATCCGAAAGTACGATCCTCAAAGAAACCCAAGAACCCAAATCAAAGAGTTAAAAGCTTACTGTTGGGACGACATGTCAACGCACGAACCCCTAATTCCCCACTCCTTCACTCTCCTCTCATTCCTTGCCGACTAACCTCCTCCTTCATTGTGTGGTGGCTCCGCTGCACCCTCCGCCGCAGCCAAACACAGTGGCCGTTCGCCTCGCCCTAATCGCACCCACAGCGGCAGCGGCGCAATATACGGTTGGCGAGGCGTCCCGAATGGCCTGCGAGCCACTGAGGTGGGCAGACAGTCAAAGGAGACAACAGGAAGGGTTGGAGAAGCGGAGATGAAGAGGAGATGGGTGCGAAAGAATAGCTCCACACGTCCGCCCTCCGCCACATGCTGGCCCCACTGCTCTACCGACCACTAGCAGCGACAGCGTTGCAGTTACGTTGGCGAGTTGCTCAGAGAGGCAGCGACTGAGCTGTAGGCGTAGCAAACCGCAAAAGAGCGAGCAGAGAGGTTGGAGGGAGCAAGATGATATGTGAGAAAGGACACGGGAAGACTTCAGAAATGGCTAAGTATGGGCACATTGCACTTCTGTTTCATCTCTGTTTTTTTTTTTTCTTTTTTATTTTTCAAGATGGTCGCATCCGCGCCGGCTCGCGCACCGCGCGCAACGGCCCGGCTCGGCTCCGCTCCGCTGCGCTCGCCCTCGCCAGCGCCATCGCCAGCCGGCTCGCTCGCACCGCCGCCAGCGCGCCGGCGCCCGCCCCGCTCGCCGAAAACCGGGAGCCCCGTACTGTTAGTACCGCACTGATCAAGAGTTATATAGATATATATGAAGGGACGAAGAGAGAGAGGAGAGAGAATTTTGTTTTTTTTTTTTTTTTTTTTGCTAAAATTAAAAAAAAAACTATACATATTTCATTTTTTCACTTGTCCATCTAACTTTAAAAATAACATTTGCTCCTAAATTTTCATCAAATATTCGAAGAACGCGGCGCTACGGAACGGTCAAAATAAACACATTTAAAGAGTATACTTTTAATAAATTAAAAAATAAATAGAACAGTTAACCAACGTCCTGATAGAAGGGGAATGACTAAACATACATTAATAAATTTTTAAGAGATAAGAAATATTTTGAAAATTCTGAGGAAAGTAAGAAAAAACGAATATATTATAGAGGGTTTTTATATTTTAGTCAATTTTTAAAGATGTAAAATTGTACGGAAAATACTGAACTACGGACACACTTTGAATCGACTACTACTTTTAAAATTTTGATTTACATTTAACCTGTTTCATTAATTTGATTTTAATCATTAA
>NC_033632.1:11315463-11420231 GCF_001540865.1 Ananas comosus | reverse complement strand
CCACAGAAGAGAGATCACTGTCCTATCTCATTCAAGACAAAGTTAAAAAATAAATATAATGACACCACAAATATATTTACTCAGCTAAACCCCTCTCGCCCCACACACCCCACAGGGCCCCCCCTCGCCCCCCCCCCCCCATCGCCACCCCTCCCAGTCACCACCTGTCTATATGGTACATCCGAACAAAAGTTTGGAAGAATCGATATGAAAGAAAATCCCACAGCCTGATAGAGCCAAACATAGTTATAGCAACAAAACAATAAAGAGAATATGCCTGCAATAACTGTATGGGCTTTCTAGAAAGCAAAATTTTGTCAAATTAGTAATTACAAACGACACAGGATCAGTCTTAATGAGCTCATTCATGTATAATAAAGACATTACATGCGTCATGTAATTTATGAAGAGAAACAAAACTTATAACTTTTTAATATACATATCAAATCAAAAGCATCAGCTTATCATATAGCGTAAAATCATATTGGAGAAAAGAAAAGCAGTAGGGGGAGGGAATAATCGCGATATGAATCGAAGAAGGTCCAAAACCGAATAGAACACTGAGTATATCTCATAGAGTCTTTAGAAAACAAACTATAAACCCTAAATATACTGCCCACAGGGAGGCGTGAATGAAATTTACCAAAGAAAAAATCTTACAGTCCATTCCTTAGTTTATCGCAGAACACTGGGCCAAAAAAAAAAAAAAAAGTCTAAGGCTAGTTTGGATGCACAGACAGCGTATTGTTCATTTTGCATCTCTTTCATTTACTTAGGAAGCTCCTATAGCATTTGGTGAATGAGCAAAATTGATCATGCCCACAAAGACATACATCCTTCGACTTTCATGTTATTCTCTAGAAATAATGTAAATCAGCCACAAGCGAGATATACTCGATCTCCAACGAAATAAAATCAAGTTCTAAATTGCAAATGACAAAAGAAAAAAAAAATCTTGTTAACTTATTCAAACGTTAAACAGATCTTTACGTAGATTGTTCTTTATTAAAGCTTATAAAAATAATTTCGGAAATAAGAGGAGCACTGCACGTACATTAAAAACGAGGCACAATATTATTATCCTCTAAGTCACCAAAGTGTTAGCTGGAAAACAATAAAATATATATAATTAAAAAAAAACTTCACATCAATGTAACAACTCATCCTCCTATAGTTGACCAACACATCAAGCAAACTCAAATTTAAAATAAGAATCTACGAGCTCTCTGGTCTATTCTCTATCAAATTTTTAAACTGCTGGCAATTTTGATGCGACAAAAGAAAATCACCACTTAAAATAACTAAAAATAGAATATGGCCAAAATGTATGTGACTCAGATTAAATAATCTACGAAACTTGAAACTGTTCCAATTTCGAACAGCAAAAAAAACACAAAGACTTTGATTGGAATGCCAATTCAACTATTGCAAAACTGTGCTGCTTCCAGATAAACATATGAGAATAAAAATATTCTGTCACTTTTTAAATTGATATAGCATATCCATTATTGTAACTTATTATCGGATAATAATATACAGTCCAAACCTGCAAGAGCCGGGTCAGTTTGCTGTCACGATAAGGGACATAAGCACCTTCTTTCCTCTTCTTCTCATCTCCAAGAGCACTTGTGACATTGCCTAGAGCTAAGAGTCCTTTGTTGATATGAACACCTGATAACAACAATATAGGGGTTTTAAATTTTCACTTTTCTTTCAAGATAAACAGTTGGTTTAACGACATGAAGAGAAAACTGAACTACCTTCCTTAAACTTAAGATCATCTGAACCAATTCTCTTAGCCCGTTCTGATCCAGCAAGATCTACCAAATGAAGCTTTGCACAGAGGCAGTCTTCATTCAGATCCTCGATCATGGAGCCATCGGAAGTCATAATTGGATCAAGTTTGCGCATATGCTCCAATGTGATTGTGAAGATAGCATGGGAACGGCTGTTGCATGATGACAATAAAAAAGAAAACAAAATAGTTCATTAAAATAAAGGTAAGTAAAAAGTTTTGAGTAAATTTAAGGGCTACTTGGACATTTTACATATCAAGTAAATAAAAAAGAGAATTGTATATGCTTTCAATAAATAAAATATGCTTTCAAGAGACAGCCATTCTACAAATTATTTCATTTTCATTGCTATTCACTTCAATCAGAAAAACTATATTACTGATGAGCTAATATATCAAGTATGAGAAAACAAAATGTGCAAATCTGTTACTACAATTAAGAAGAAAAAATATGCAATTTTCTCTATCTTGATTTGGCTTCAGTAGTGCCATAGCTAGAAGCTATTATATTTATATTGAATAAAAGCATAGATGCAAGATCTAGCTATATCAAATTGCAACAACAAAGTGAAAAACAAAATCAGACTCACAAAACCACCAACCTTGACTGGTTGTTCATGTTTGTACTTCCAGTAGCTCGATTTGTTGAACCTTGCTCCAAGCATGCAGCCATTTCTTTTTGAGTACTAACATTAATTTCAGTAGACCCAGCAAGTGTTATTGCCCCATTTGATGCCTCACGGATTTGTACAGGAGCTTTCCCAGGTACTGTTAGCTTCCCCACGTCCATTGCCATTCTTGACTTTGCTAGGAGAAGTTCATAATTTAAAACTGAAGGCAAATGAATTTTCATAAGCACAATTCAAATTAACATAAAAAAATTGTCAATAGGTTTAGCATGATAAGCAACAGTAAAACCAGTAGAACAATTTATAAACTTATGAATTAAATGGGCAAAAAAGAAAATCAAATATTTCATAAATTGGCAAAAAATAGATGAAAATAGGGAAAAAAAATCAGGGACCTGTCCCACTTGATGCTGATCTTCGCGAGGGCGAGGGCTGCCGCCGCCGCCTAGGTCTCCACTGCCATCGCCTGCACCACCACCGCGCGCCATAAAGAGAGAGATGAGGTTTTGAGAGGGTTTTGCCTCTTTGAACCCAGCAGCGGCTGAGGCGGTGCAAACAACTCCAGTCCTGTTGATATCAGAAGCTTAAGTACTGGGGATACGAAAGCCGTGCTGCAAATGACAAAGCCAAATAAATGAATTATTGGATAAAATTTTTACTTTAATAAAAAAAAAAACATGTACGAAGAATTGCACATAAACAGGAAATTATATAAAATTATTTAGGAAATTAAAGAGGAGAACCACACACACATTAAAAAACAGGCACAATATTAATCCTCTAAGCTACCAAAGTGTTAGCTGGAAAAAAAAAGAAAAAAAAAAAAATATATATATATATATATATATATATTATATAATATAGAGCTAGGCTGGTAATCAATCGGTAGCACGAGCCTCCGTGCGCTACAGTTGTTTTCAATAAGCGGCTTCAAATCGAGCGATGCGCTCCGTTAGACTTGATCTACACATCTAATTAAAAGTATTTGAAACTAAATTTCATAATTTTTCGACAGTCATTTGCTTAGTGATCAAAAGTTCCAAAATTAACAATTTTAATGTAGATATAATCCGTTTTAAGTTCAAGGTGTAGAATCTCGCCAATAATGGAAAATTAATAGAAAATTCTATCTTAACATTAATAGCAAGACCAATACTTCGATTAATTTGAATTCTTTATCACTGTTTTTATATAGATTTTTATTCTCAGGCCGTTCATTTTTAGACTACTCTTTGCATAGGTAACATGAGGCCGAAAATTCATGAAATCTTAGTTTCCAATACTTTTATATTAGTTAGATTCAATCTAACGGAGCCGATCGTCTATTTAGAAGCGCATCATTGAAAACAACTCGGTAGCACGGAGGCCTCCGTGCTACCGATAGTATACCAGCCTAGCTCTATATATATATATATATATATATATATATATAAAAGAAAAACTTCACATCAATGTACAACTCAATCTCTATCAAATTTTAAACTGATGCGATTTTGATGCGACAAAAGGAAAAATCACCACATCAAATAACTAAAAATAGAATATGGGAAAAAATATGCGACTCAAATTAAATAATCTACCAAGCTTGAAACCGTTCCAATTTCGAAACCCCCAAAAAGCCCGCTCGCCACCCACCCCCGCTCGCGCCGATCGCGGAGAGGCCTGCTGTACCGCTTAGGATCCCCGATTCAAAGTTTATATAGATGCTCAAGAGTAGCATCTTATCGCAACAAAAATGTATTCATCATACTCCAAATAAACAAATAAAACATAAAAAAAAGTATTTAATAAAAAACAGCAAATAAATACCAAGATAATAAGGGAAAAAATTTTGGTTCAGATTTGATCAGCTAGCAAATTTGAAGTTGCTTCAATTTCTGCGTCGTAAAGATGCCGCTTTTATTTAGGATATAGGTAATTACCTCAAAGGACATGGAAGGAATGAAAGCAACTATAAATTACCCAAAATGAATAAGAAAGATGTGAACAGTAGAAGTAATAAATACCGGACTGTATGAATTTTTTTTTCTAACAAATTGGAATGAGGGGATGATCTTACCCATAATTACTATAAAAATGCCTGTGGGCCTCGCTATGCAAAGAAAAATGTAATATGAAAGCAACCTTTCCAACAACCTTTCAAGCAACCTTTCTGATCTAATTATTATCTATGTGTATTGTTTTTGATTCTTTTATGATAATGGAAACAGAAATCACGTAAAAAAAATATTAATCATATGAATGAATCAATATAGTGGAGATGTTGTCCATCTGATCCTGTAATGTCAAGAGTAGACAAAGAAGACGTGATAAATTTGATAAAAAAAAACATTATGAATAGACCTTTCCAATGAAAGCCTTTAAAGTTGGGGGAAAACAATATAAAGAAACAAAATGCATTCAAGATAATAGTGAAAAAAAAGTTAAAGATTATAAAGTTCACATTCATCTTTGAGCATCATATTAAAAGATCAAGGACTCTTCTCACTGCTTAATTCATTTACCTTGTTGTACTCTGTTTTTATTCAATATTTTAAATATACATACACACACACACACACACAAAATCAATGCTACTTGAGCAGACGGAAAAGAATCCTCGGGAGTGTATAATAGCTGTAAAAGCAAAAAAGATAAGACATGAAAAAAAAAAAGCAAATCACAATAGAGATACCATCAAATATTTGAAAGTTATCGGCAAAGCACAATATATGTCGAGAAATAAACATTAGTAAAAAGCAATGATAAGCTCAGATAGTTTAGTTTCAAGAAGTGGATATTATTTTTTCCCATCTTATCGAAAAAAAAATGGTCTAACAGATTGATGGCTGCAATGGTTGCCATATGGCCATCCAACTTGCCTTGCCATCTAAGTCTTTATCCATGTGTTTTGGCAAATGCAAACAGCTTAGAAGAGAAAAGAAGGTTATTCATTAGAAGGTGTTTCATCAAATATAGACTGATGGTTTTTTTATCATCATTGCTTATCTCATGAGCATGTAAAAATGAGCCAGCTTTAGAAATACTCAATCATGAGAGAGACAAAGATGGTCTTATAATTGCCCAAATATGAATATGCCAATACAGCTCCGACGATGGCGGGAAATAGCTTGTGACGTGTCAAGCCTCAGTTGCAACATTTGAAGCATTATTAATGTATAGGTGCACAACCAAGTTTGTCCCACCATTGAAACCAATACTCTCTGATCGCTCAATTCCTATAAAATACATTCAAATGTTTAGCAAGAAAAATACAAAATTAAGCAAAATTATCACCATAAAAATTTTAGGGTTAATTCCATACAGGTCCCTGTAAACATAGTGAATTACAAATATATTCCTACAAAGTTCAACTTTCACATGTTGTCCCTACAAAAGTCCTGATGTTTTCAAACATATCCCTGCCGTTAGGATCCGCTAGAAACAATTAGTAAACCATAGGTAAAATACTTAGCCCTAGTTAGTTCATAAAATTCAACTCCGAAAGGTGTTCGGATGAGGCCTATATTCTTTTCGATTAAGTAACACATGCAGTACATACAATTTCCATCCACATCCATATATATCTTGCTAGAGAAAGAAAAAATAGGGAAGGCCAAAGTTTGTAATTAATTTATTAGATAGGTATATTTGACCATGATGCACATCTTATTCTATTTTTAGGACAATCTAAACAAACGCATGTAGGTTTTCTTTAATTTTATCCAAGACTATCAAATTAGATATTGATTATTTTGATTTCAATTTCTATTTTGAACCAAGCATGCCCTGAGAGAACCTGCATACAAAATGTAAAGCGATTTTGGGTAAAATAAAGAGATTTTTCATATGAATCCTCATGTTCTACTTAATATAAAGAATAAATTAATTGATGATTTCCACTTGTACATTAGCCGAAATACTATGAAATATCTCAACTGTTTACTTGTAGTGATCTTATCAAAAGAAATCTTATTTGAGGGACCAGATATAGGAATCGAAAGTAGGAACCCTCAAAAGAAACCCAAGAAACCCAAATCAAAGGGTGAGTTAAGAACTTACCTTGTTGGAGACGACATGTCACCCTCGAACCCCTAATTTCCCCACTCCGTCACCCTCCTCCATTCCTTGCCGAACCTAACCTCCTCCTTCCTTGTGTGGTGGCTCCGCTGCACCCTCCGCCGCAGCAATCACAGTGCCGTCGCCTTCGCCTCTATCGCACCCACAGCGGCAGCGGCGCAATTACGTTGGCGGAGGCGCTCCCGGAGAGGGCTGGCGAGGCAACTGAGGTGGTGCCAGACAGCAAGGAGAGCAAGCAGGGAGAGGGTTGGGAGAAGGCGGAGGATGAAGAGGAGATGGGTGCGAAAGAATAGCTCCACGTCGCCCTCCGCCACAGCTGTGCCCTCACCTCTACCGCACCCGCAGCGACAGCGTTGCAGTTACGTTGGCGGAGGTGCTCCCAGAGAGGGCCAGCGACGGAGCTGAGGCGGTACCAGACCGCAAAGAGAGCGAGCAGGGAGAGGGTTGGGAGGAGGCAGGGGACAAGGAGGAGATGGGTGAGAAAGGACGGGGAAGACTTTCAGAAGCATGGGCTAAGGTATGGGCACATTGACTTCTGTTTCCTCTCTGTTTTTTCTTCTTTTTTTTTCCAAAGATGGGTCGCATCCGCGCCGGCTCGCGCCCGCGCCAAGGCCCGGCTCGGCTCCGCATCCGCTCGCTCGCCCTCGCCAGCGCCATCGCCCAGCCGGCTCCGCTCGCCGCGCTCGCCGCGCGCACGGCGCCCGCCCCCGCTCGCGGAAAACCGGAGCCCCGCCTTACTGGTTTAGTACCTCACGATCAGAGTTATCTAGATATAGAAGGTGACCGAAGAGAGAAGCGATGAGAGATATTTTTGTTTTTTTTTTTTTTTTTTTTTTTGCTAAAATTAAAAAAAAAACTATACATATTCATTTTTTCACTGGTCCATCTAACTTTTAAAAATAACATTTTGCTCCCTTAAATTTTCACAAATATTCCGAGAGACCGCGGCTACGGAGACGGCAAAATAAACAAATTTTAAGAGTATATTTTTAATAAATTATAAAAAATAAATAGAACAGTAACCACGTCCTGATAGAAGGGGATGACTAAATACATCAATTTAAAATTTTAAGAAGATAAAAATATTTTTGAAAATTCGTGAGGAAAGTAAGAAAAACGAATATTTATAGAGGAGTTTTTATATTTTAGTCAATTTTTTAAAAGGTAATAATTGTACGGAAAATATCTGAACTACGGACCACTTTGAATCGACTACTTAATTTTTAAAATTTTGATTTTACAATTTAACTGTTCATTTATTTGATTTGAATCAGTTAACGATAATTTAATATCAAATTATGAATATATTATTTATTTTTATAAACTTAATTAATATACTTTACTCAATTTTCATAATAATAAATTCATTCATTAAAACAGTAATTAGCTTAAATTTTAGAGTCAAAACATTATTAACGAACTCAAATCAAATAGATAAAAAAATTAAATAATAAAATTAAAATTTTAAAAGATTAGACAGTCGCTTCAAAATAGTACATAACTAAGATAAATTTGCACACTTTTATAAATTTTTTAATTATTTTTGGGGGTTTTTTTGTTATTTATTGTTGGAGTTGACATTTTGGGGAACTCCAACTGAGAGAGGTTTGAACTTTGAAGTGACCTACAAAGGAGAGAAGATTGTTATGGGTGCTTCAAATTGTACCAACAACTTACGACACGAAAGTGTACTTGCGCTGCAGTTTTAACTGCATGCAGATTTAGATATATGATATTTAATTTAGTACAACAATTATAATTGGAATTGCATAAAAATGCTCAGTTGCAGTTGTTTGAACTACATCTAAGTTGCAGTTTTAACTGAAGCAGCAAATTAATTTAAAAAAAAAAAAAATGCTTTTTTCTCTCTATCCTAGATACTGCTGATAAAATTTGTATATATATTTTCCAACTTCCTGCAACCAAACCAGATGCTGTTAGCGTCTAATTTGACTGTTATCCAATGAGTTCGACCTAAAGAATAATTAGGTTGGAGGAAACTTAGATCCTAATTCGATGTATGCACGGCAAATGATTTAATCGCGAATTTGGATTTCACTTACTTTATATTGGAATGGGCCAAATAATAACTCTTCGGTACATTTGAATTTTCTAATTTAACTTTTAGCTTCCGTAGTTTAGTTTCAATAGCTTAAAACAAAGGCACAGTATAGTTTAAGCCTTCGATCAAATTGTAAACTCGACTGGCTACAAGTATAATTTTTCATAATTTTTTTTAACGTATTTTCTAGAATAAATATATGAAAAAGGAAATATACGAAAAAGAATTAAGCAATCACATATTCACAGTACAAATAAAGAAATCAAGTAAAAATGTTGGATACCAACTAGAGATGCAAATGAATTCGGGCTGCTGGAAGCTCCTTTCCGATCCACTCCGAATGATACAACAAGTGGGAACAAAAGATATAGAAAAATATAATTTATCCCGAATACGTCCTGAATCGGCCAAGTAAATGGATCAAGAGACGAAAGATCCTTTTTTTCTTGATCTGTCATGATCCACCAAAAATTCACTCATGCCTTGATCCGCCAAAAATGAAACAGTAAGTAAGGGCCAAAAATAAAAATAAAATTAATCCGTTTCGAATCCACCCTGACCCGACAAGAAACAGAGTATGAGGTGGGGGACCCTCGCGCCCTTGGATCCGTCCCGTTTGCATCCCTAATACCAATGGGGGACACTTTAAGGTACACATAGTAAGTATATGAAACATTTTCCTTAGAAGGAACGTGAAACTGTGGGACCCACCTCATGAGGTGTTGACTACGATTAAATTTAAAAAGACTAAAAGTCAAATTGAGTGATTACGTACGAATTGTAATTAAAGTGGTGACGTGGCACGGTCCAATTAAATCAAATGATACCTAACCACGTTGGGATTTTAATTTTTATTAAAATTTAACAGAGATTTAAATTATTTTTTTACAAATAAAAACGTAGAGAACTTAATTCAACACTGAAGTATTTTGATATGACTATTTAAATATTTAAAATTTTAATTTTATTATCTAATTCTCTAATTAGTTTGATTTAAATAGTCAACAGCACTTTAACTTTAAAATTTGAATGCATTATTTTTTTTAAAGATTTAATTAGTATATTTTATGTAATTTTCGTAATCATAAATTTATCAAATTAAATAATAGCTTAAATTTTAAATTCAGTCAAATAAATTAAAATATTAGATAGTAAAATTAAAATTTTAAAATATTGGAGAACTGTTGTTTTAGAACCTTGCATAGTTCACTTAATTATATTCTATATATATATATATATATATATTTTTTCGTTTTTATAATTGAAATATGGGTAAAATTGAATACATCTGGTGCAGGTGTTTTTTATACTTTGTTTTTTAACTAATATTCCCTTTTCCTCGAATACAAAAATGTACAACACATGCTTTTTTATACGTATATTTTAAGTATTTTGGACAGTAGAGCAATTCAAATGGATTTATGAAGAAGTGGACTGAATATGAAAAATTTTAAGAAGTGGTTTAAATTTGTAAAATCACAAAATCAATGAAATTTTTTTCTAGAAAAAAGACCTCATAAATAATAACGTTTAGGTCTTTTTTATAAAAAGTTCACCGATCTTGCGTTATTACAAAAACTGGCCAGTATTTTAGATTTTACAGATTTAGTCTGAATTTTTAGTAAACTAATAAAAATATTTTTATTCTTTTTTCTCTCTATTTTTTTCGTCTGTTCATTTTTCTTCTTCCGCTCTCGATTTGTCTCCTTCTTCATGATTCCTTCCTGTCCTTCTCCTCCCGCTTCCTCTCCCTCCCGCCGCCTCTTCCTCCATTGCCTCCACATCGACGCTGTGCTTAGCTCTCTTATATGGTCCACATCTCAGCCGACACCGGCTTTGGGTATGGCATAGATTGCGAAATGAGGCTACCGCAGAGCGCATGACCTTGAACAGCGACAGCAACGAAGCCACCATAGGTTTTGAGGACAACAAGTACAGAAAGTGTGTCGGGTAGGGATGATAGTTGGAACAAACAGTGAGGACGGGGGCGCAATAGCGGAAAACATAAAAAGAATGAAAAAAAAGAACAAAGAATACAAATAAAAAATAAAAAAATATTTTTTTTCTATTGGAAGGCTATTATGTGTCATCACCGCTATAGGAAAGGCAAAAAAAGCAGAGAATAAAGAAGAAGAAGAAAAAGACGAATAGTCGAAAGTTGTACTGTTTGAATCGCAAGTTGCGCTTTTTAATATAAAAGTTATACTGTTTGAGATGAAAGTTGCATTATTTAAAGTAAAAGTTACATTCTTTGAGATAAAAGTTACGCTATTTAAAATTATTTGAGAAATTTAGTATTAAATAGAAAAAAAACAATAAATTTTTTAATAAAAAATAATATTTATAATTGTAAATAATATTTTCAATTTTTATTTTTTGTTTTAAATTTACCTAAATTAATATTTGGCCAATTTGCATAAAAAATCCACTAGTTTTGGGCTTTTGCAAAATCGGGCCACCTTTTTCGTTTTTGCAGATTCAGTCCGAATTTTCAGCGAACTGACCAAAATACCCTTATTACTTTTTCTCTCTCCTCTTTTTTTTTTCTTTCGTTCGTTTTTTTTTTTTTCTTTCCGAAGAAGACGGCGGAGGCGGAGGCATAGGCGGAGGCGAAAACGGCCCGCCTCGCCTCTGCCCCTTACGCCCTCGGCCTCGCTCGCGCACCCTCCGCCTTCCTCGCCTCCGACCCCCCGCCCTCCTCGCCTCCGACAGTGTCGAAGCCGCGTCACGACCCTTTTTTTTTTTTCCTCTCCGACCCTCCTCCACTCGCCGTCCCCACCGCCGGCGCCGGCGACAAAGAGGAAGTACTTCTCAGGGTCCAAAAGCACGCCGGCGAGGGAAGAGGAGAAAAATAGTCACACTCCGGTGAGGAAAAGAAAATAAGAATAATAAACAATAAAAAAAAATTCTACAGAAAATATCAAAAATTATAGAAGAATGAAGAAGAAATGAAATTACACTGTTAAAACAAAATTACACTGTTTTAAAAAACTTTTGCACTGTTTTAGATAAAATTACACTATTTGAAATAGAAATTACACTGTTTGGAATAAAGAGTTACACCCTTTAGACGGATGTTGCACTATTTAGCTAAAATTTACACCTTTTCACCTTTCCCACGTCTTCCTCCACCTTCCTCGCTCCTCCTTCTTCCCTTCCTTCTTCCTCTCTGTTTTCTTATCTTCCTCCTCCTTCTTCCTCCTCCACCTTCTCCGTCACCGTCCCCGTCAAGCGCCCCTCGCGCTGCCGCCTCCCTTCTCCGCCGCGAGGAAGGCGCAGGGTGCGTGGGCCTCTTTTTTTTCTTCTTCCTGTAGGAAATTGCTACGCCGACGCCGTCCGCCGCAGCCCTCGGGAACTCGCCCGCTTCGTGCTCGCCATCAGCGCCGACCGGGCCCGCCATCGCCCGCCTTGCCACCGTCCCCCCCCACTCCGGCTCCGGCTCCGACCCGTCCGCAACTGCCTCGAGAACATTGCCGACAGCGTCGACCGCGCGCCTTCGCGACGTAGCCGTGGAGCTGGTCCGCACTGGCCGCTCCGGCTCCCCCGCGTTCGCCTAGCACATGAGCAACGTCCGCACCTGGTGTAGCGCCGCCCTCACCGACGAGACCACCTGCCTCGACGGCGTCGCCCAAGCCGGCGGCCGCCAAGCTCGACCCCGCCGCACGCGCCGCGAGGTGCTCGCCGTCGCCCAGGTCACCAACAACACTCTCGCCCTCCTCAACCGCGTCGCCCCGGAACAGTAATTATTAAAACCATGCATGCATCAAGCCGGGCTTCGCTTCGATTCTCATTTTAATTAATTCCTGCAATTAAACTGGTCTTCTCACTGAGGCCACGTTGGAGAGGGCGAGAAAAATTTCACTATTGTTATTAAACTCTAAAAAAAAAAATTATACTGTTTTAAAAAAAAAATTACATTGTTTTAATAAAAATTACACAATTTTATATAAAAATTACACTCTTTTAAAATATATTTTACACACTTTAGATCAAGATTGCACCATTTAGAAAAATTTTGCATTATTTATTTTCTTTCATTTTTTTCTCTTTCTCTTCTTCTTCTTCTTCCTGCAGGAAATTGCTATGCTGCCGCCGTCTGCCGTAGCCCCCAGGAGCTCGCTCGCTTCGCGCTCGCCGTCAGCACCGAACGGGCCTGCTCCGCCGTCGCTCGCCTCGCCGCTGTTCCCCCCATCGCTCCGGCTCCGGCTCCGGCCCCGTCCGCGACTGCCTCGAGAACATGGCCGACAATGTCGACCGCCTCTGCGATGCCGCCACCAAGCTGGCCCGCACCGGCGCCGCCGGCCCCTCCTCCGCCGCCACCGTCCTCCACGCTCTCCGCGTGCGCCCACGCGCAGCTAAGAGGATTAGAAAATACAAGTATGCAAAGGCATGAAGTAGTGCAAATGGAAAGAGCTTTTCACTCGGAAAGGTGGTGCAAATACAAGTAAAAGGAAAAAGTATAATTTTTGGTATTTTCTGTAGAATTTTTTTATTTTTTATTATTCTTTTTTTTTTTCCTCGCCGGAGTGTGACTATTTTTCTCCCCCACCCTCGCCCGCGTGCTTCTGGACCCTGAGAAGCACTTCCTCTTTGTCGACAGCGCCGGCGGTGGGGACGGCGGGTGGAGGAGGGTCGAAGAGGAAAAAAAAAAGGGTCGTGACGCGGCTTCGACACTGTCGGAGGCGAGGAGGGCGGGGGGTCAGAGGCGAGGAGGGCGGAGGGTGCGCGAGCGACGCCGAGGGCGTAAGGGGCAGAGGCGAGGCGGGCCGTTTTCGCCTCCGCCTATGCCTCCGCCTCCGCCGTCTTCTTCGGAAAGAAAAAAACGAACGAAGGAAAAAGAAAGGAGGAAGAGAAAAATATATAAAGTATCTTTGGTCAGTTCATTGAAAATTCGGACTGAATCTGGAAAAACGAAAAGGTGGTCCCGTTTTGGCAAAGCCCAAAAACTAGTGGATTTTTTAGTGCAATTATATACTTTAATCTAATCTACATCTGACATAATCTATTAAGAGCTATCAAATTTGACATAAATTAATTTTTGATTGCAGTAGCATCATTTACATCAAACAAAGAAATCCTAAAATTTTAAGAAGGATATATCATTCAAAAAAGAAAAGTTTTAGGGGATCTTTTTTTTTTTAAACCGGAAAACTTAAAAATTCCGGTTTGTAGTTTTCAATGTTTTTCACTTTAGTACCCTGTGGTTTTAATGTACAAATCAAGTTAGTATTCATGTGGTTTCTCACTTTTATCACTTGTATCATGTGGTTTAAAGTGTATCAAGTTAGTACCTGAGTTTTGCACTTATATCACTTTAATACCCTGTGGTTTTTAATTTTGTATCAGTTAGTACCCTGTGGTTTTTTAAATTATAGGGTACTAAAGTGATAAAGTGTGAAACCACAAGGTACTAAAGTGATAAAGTGCAAAACCACAGGGTACTAACTTGATACACTCTAAACCACAGGGTACTAAAGTGATAAAATAAGAAACCACAGGGTACTAACTTGATACACTTTAAACCACAGGGTACTAAAATGAAAAAGTGTGAAACCACAGGGGGGTTATTTGAAGTTTTCCCTTAATTTAAAATATAGGTAAGGGGCCTCGGTGCACTTTTACCATTCTCGTAGATCTCCGATTCTACGGTTTCGTAGCGCTCTCTCTCTCTCTTCTCTCTCTGTCTATCGCTCTCACTCTCGTGCTCGCTCTCTCTCTCTCTCTCTCTTCGAGCGGCCATGGACGCTGTTGAGTCCGTTGTCGACCCCCTGAGGGAGTTCGCGAAGGACAGCTTCCGCCTCGTCAAGCGCTGCCACAAGCCCGATCGCAAAGGTTTTCTTCATCCCCAATTTGATCCGATTTTGAGTTGTTCTGGCTTGGATCTCGCACATCTGGTTGGAAATTGGGGTTTTTTTGGGCTTTTCTTTTGTGATTTTGATTCTGATTTGGGGGATTTGATTGTGGTGGTGTTATAGAGTTCATGAATGAGGCGCTGGGTTTATTTGGCCCCCCAAGTTGATCAAATTTGCGCTGTTGTAACTTGGATCTGAGAGATCTGGTTGGAAATTGGGGTTTCTTTGGTCTTTTTTTTTGCGATTTTGATTCTGATTTGGAGTGTTTAATTGTGGTTTGCAGAGTTTTCGAAGGTGGCGGTGCGCACGGCAATCGGGTTCGTGGTAATGGGATTCGTGGGGTTCTTTGTGAAGCTGATCTTTATCCCCATCAACAACATCATAGTCGGATCTGGTTAGGTGAGACAATTTATAACCCTAGATCGAGAAAGTTGTTTTGGTTTCTAAATCTTGTGTTTCAGGTGATTAATTTGTTATATGAACTCCGAGGGGTAAAATTCTCATAGGTTTTCTTATGCAGAAACACCAAACCAAAATTTATGATTTTTTATTGGTTTTCTTATTGAATTATTGGTCATTGTATGGTTCGTCAGGGATTAATTAGATTCTGTAACAAGTAAAGCTCTTGTCTCTGATTTCTTAGAAGGTTTAATTTTGTGTTTGTAATCATTTTAGTGATGTATATTATATGGTACTTCCCTAGAAAATGAAGCTGCAGTTGGAAGAGTAACTGTGGTCACTCTGTTTGGTAAACTGGTCTTAGGGCCTTGTTTGTGCCCTCCTGTAGGGTTAGCGCTATCGGATGAAGTGCTATTTTAAGTGCTTTTAAAGATGCATTATGGTAAAATCTTTTTAACAGATTCTCTAAATAGAAGTGGAAGAACGAAATTTGAGCTTATGATTTTGGTCCTTTGAATCTCATTGCTGTTTCCTGCGATAGCAGAAGCGTTAGGCTTTTTCATTTACCAAATGCTCTTTTGGAGGAGATGGTCTGTGAAAGTAAAAGCAGAATCGAGGCCAAGAAGCAGAAGTGGAGCCAAGCAGAAACTTCTTTAGGGACCTGAGAGGAATTATATAGGGGGGTTTAGCTCATGAATCCTTAGAGTGTTTAGTAATGAGATCTTGGTACTCCGTTCTTTGTTCTGGCCTTGTATTGCAAGAGAAGAGATTGACAATATTTTTCCACCATATTTTCTTCTTGTTTGCTTTTTTCTTTGAGCATTAGCAGATCGATGGGCTTGTTTTCCTATATTTTTTAGGTCGCCCTAGCACTCCTTTTGAATTTAGCTAGTTGTTAGGTGTTGCTCTAAGGTTGAATTATGATTAAGTGATAGGTAAGCTTGTTTACCCTATTTATGGACTAGGATGTTAGGGACAAATGATGTGATAATGCCTTGATATTTTTTTTCGATAAATAGTTTTCAAAAATAAATTCTTCAACACAGATCATGTCATCTGATGCCAAAGATTTGGAGAATATTGTGCTGTAGAGAAGCCGGTCAATATTCACTTCTTTTCCATACAAGATATGTTTGGCATGGAAAAGGACTACAGATGTTACTCTTCCTTTATACATAGTGAGTTCTGCTCAAGTGAAATGTGCACTAACAAAATAAAGATTGAAGGCTCTATCTCATGCGTTCGTCACTTATTTCATTTCATTGTGATTTGGAATCTATTCTATAGTTTACAGCTTTTTCCATATAAAGATTGATGAAAGGCTCAGATAAGCCTTCAATTTTATTTTGTTAGTGCACTCTTCATCGAGCAGCCAATTAGGCTCTTACAAAGTGGCCTATTACACCAGAAACAAAGTAACGGTAAGGCATAAAATATGTTTTTAATGACTTTTGATTGCACCAATGTGGAGGATGAAGTGGCTCACAGAAAATTAAAAAATAGAAAAATATATAAGGATAAGACCTTGTGATATCCATCTGCCTTGACTAGCCAATTCTTTCCAATTATAGTCATATCCTACCTTTTTGTATGGACATCATTTTCTTTGACCCTTAGAGTGCATTTTGTTCGCGCTATTCTACTAGGATTACCTCCAGAAATCTTTGTAGATTACTGTGTTTGATCCCTCTTTTGTCCTTATTGTAATATAAGATTACGAACAGTGCGGGATTACCTGAAAAATATTACTAGGGAGGAGTGAGTATCTTTCATTATTGATTACGAGTAATCCCGCAAATTATGAAAAATTACAAAATTAACCTCCCTACCCCCCCAATTGCCTTAATTTAAATTTAAAATAAATTCAAATTTTAATTTCTCATTAATTGAAATATTTATGCTTGCTTTCAAATTCAATTTTTTAATTTGAATCTGAATTTGAATTTTGAATTCAAATCTAAATTGGAATTTCAAATTTCAATTTAAAATTTGAATTAAATTTTAAGTTTGAATTAAATTTTGAATTTGAACTGATAGTTTAAATTTAAATCTAAAATTGGAACTAAAAATATAAATTTGAAATTAAAATTTGGATTAAAAATCTCAACTCAAACTAAAATTTGAATTTGAAATTTGAATGAATTTGAATTTGAAATTTGAATGAATTTGAATTTCAAATTTGAATGAATTTGATTTTTAAAATTTCAACTACTCAAATTTGAATTTGAATTGAATTTTGAATTTTTTTCAAGTCAAAAAGAAGAATTTGAATATGAAACTTGAATTCAAAACCAAATTTTGGTTTTGAACTTTGAATTGAAAATTTGTATTTGAATTCAAATTCAATTTTCGATTCATAGTCGGAATTTGAATTCAAAATCAAAGTTTGTATTTGAATTTTGAACGCAAAATCAAATTTTGAATCAATATTTAAATTTTAAATCTGAATTTAAATTTGAACTCGAATTCAAGATTTATATTCGCATTTCAAGTGAATATGAGAGCAAGGGTATTTTTTGTAGTATAAACTTTATTGTCAAAATTACTGATATCTATAAGATGAACCAAACACAGTAATCTTATATATGCAGTAATTCGCCATTACATTATTTTACCGAACCAAACCAATAATGCAACATTAGTAGTAATATAATTAACGCAAATCATATTCCTGGTGATGTTGAAATAACCAAGAATACTGCATAGCGTCAACCAAACGGGTTAGGAGGATTTTGATTTGTCGCACTAATTTATTGCTTTAAGATACATCGGGTGAGCTGGTTCGAGAGCAGGCAGAGATTGAAGTATCAACCCATGACAAGCAATCAAATCGTTAAATTTCACTCTCTTTGTATTTTTCCCTCTGGTCTGCATTGTTCTCTCTTTGTTGTCTACAACCATTCAGTTCCATCTTAGCTTCCGATAGAACTGTATCATAGTGGATCTTGAGCTAAAGAAAGTGTTTTAAGCCATTGATACCATCACTTCTAACAACTTTAACTTCAGATATAAACATAGTAACCCTTGTTATAGCATGATTCCAATTTAGCACCCTATCATTCAAATTATTATAGTACTTCATATTCCTGTTGTGGTCGGCTTAGTTTTCCTTAATGATCTGCTGTATCAATTCACTGTTGAAAGTCAGCTTTCAATCGCTGTGAATGTTGGGATAACGTACTGCAAACCTCCTCTTTTTCTATGAGTGAAAGTATGCTGCTTTTTACCATCCTTTTTAACATTATTGTAACACTATTTCTACATCGAAAGCCTGAACAACAAACACAACGGGGTGAAGTGTTATGCTTTGAATCACAAAGTGATGCGAGTGGAATCAGGCTTGACGACAGTGGGGATTCTTTTTTTTCTTTTCTATGTATCACAAATATTTCTATAAGCCTCGCACGTCCGACACGGACACGCGTGTCCAATGTGGACAATCCTTGGACACAGGATCAATGCTGATCCCTATATATATATANACATATTTTTATTTTACTTTTTTTATGCATATATAATGTAAGATTATTTTAGCTTTTTGATGGATGCATATAATTTTTAAAAAAAACAATATAAATAAATTTTGTATAGTGGAGAATTTTTTTTCTTAAAATAGATGAATTATCAATGAAAATTTTACTAATTTTTATTTATATGATAAATATAACAATGTTGTGCCTATATAATAAAAATATATTATTATATTAATAATATTATACGTCGTGTTCGTGTCCTAATTTTTGAAAGCCGCCGAGTCGTTGTGTCCTGTGTCAGTGTCCATGATGCCTAGTATCTTTTAAACTTTTCTTAAAATTACATCACATCTTTACCATCATTGTAACTGTTTGTAACTATTAACTCTTATTTTGAGCACCATAACTATTACACTATATTGTAGATCAATACAATATATAATACATCATCCCCAGCCTGCTTGTCACCTTAGGAGTGGAATTCTCTTTCTAATGCTGCTGTTTTTTTTTTTTTTTTTTTTTTTTTNTTTTGTTTGCAGAGTGAATGGTAAATGGAGAGGCTGATCAGTGTAGGAAAGTTTACGTCGTGAGCACCAATTTTTCGGTACTTGTAGGAAAAGCAATTTTGTTTCATCATCATTAAAAAAGTTCCGATTTAGGTTCCATTTCATACCGAAACAAGATGGTGTTGATCTGATTTGCAATTCAACGAATTCAAGTGGTTGAGTTTTGGAACTGTAAGTCAAATAGATTGAGTTTTATTGTGTTTTTTTGCCCCTCCCCCTCTTTTATTACCTTAGTTATGTGCACACTCCATATTAATTAGGAAGTGCATTGAACTTAAATTACAGGAAATTGGACCTCTAATCATTCCAGTGTTTTTTTTTTCTTTTTTTTTTTTTTTANTTAAATTACAGGAAATTGGACCTCTAATCATTCCAGTGTTTTTTTTTTCTTTTTTTTTTTTTTTGCAACACACAGGGTCTCTTTAATTCAGTATAATTGTAAATGCAGTATAGTTGAAAATCCATTCAATTTAAAAAACAAGAAAAAGAAAAAAGAAACATCTATTTTGTTGGCCTTGTGCAGCTCCTCATGCTGCAGTTACACATTTTCTGTTTGGTAGCTCGAAAATGTTTTTTTTAGTCCGAATTGGGTGATCCGTTTCTTTGCCAACTGTCGTATTTGAAACTACAGCCAATTTGGATATAGTTTTAACTGCAGTAGAGTGGGAGTCAAATGCAGCAGTTGAAACACCAGTAGTTGGATTTGCATGCTGTTAAAACTGTTGAGCAATAATAACTGCGTGCAATCAAATAGCCGTGTACTGAAATGCTCTCGAATTTAGTGTTAAATAAATTGTTACAAAATCATATGACTAAATGAGCATGGAAATAAACAAGTTGAGGACAAGTGAATTGGAAATCCATCCAAATCACTGGGTTGTGTATTTTTGCGCAGCCTAATTAATAGGGTGTAAAATGTATTTAATGAATTTATCTGTCAATACGAATAAAATTCAAACTCGAGTTTCCTCCCTCGCGCTGTATCCTCCTTGCTTATGCATAAAGAAAGAAGAAAAAGGGGGAATATTTTGGTGCAATTCGTCTCGCATTATTTCAATCTAAGTTGTGGAATAATTTTTATCTACTTTCTTTCTCTCTCTCGTTTCTCATTCGTTTGTTTTCGTCTTCCGTCTCGTCTCTCTCCTCTCCTCCACCGTCCTGACCTCACCGCGCTTCTCAACACCTATCTCGCCGACTGCTGACTGCCCTCGAATCCCACTTTCTGCGCCTATCTCGCCGACGTCGTCTCCGCTGCTGACTGTCTTTAATCCCACTTTCTCGACGGCCTCTCCGCCTTCTCGCAGGGCTTCGGAGGGAGAGTATGTTAAAACCAAATACGATAAATTCGAGCCAAATTGCCGAGTTAGGTTTAGTTTGGTATTGAGGCCTATCTAACACTATTAAATGGAGTTGAGAAAAAAGTATATAAGGATATACTTCTATTTTCTCCGGTGGAACCGCAGAAAATATATCGTAACCGACTCATCGCGATATGCTAACGCAATATTACGTACGGAAACAAACAGGATATTTTTTCAACATACTTTTCCACTGCAACGCAATCTCCCCGCAATCCCAAATGAAGCATTAACCGTCAGCGTAGCATCTAATTTCCTTATTGAATTAGAAAATTCCGAATTGAGCCCAAGTCAAAATATATGGACAAAAATATGATAATCCCAAACTATACAAGAGGCACTTTCTAGAAACGTTCATAAGGGACCGATCGATTATACCTAACCTCAAGTGGCAAAAAATTTGATGGTCGATCTTCAAGTTTCCAAGTTGGATAGCATAGTTATTTCATATTTTCAGCTAAACTTATTTTTTAAAAAAATAAATAAATAATAAATAAAACAGAAAACATGCTACCTTTCTTTCACAAAATAATAATAATAATAATAATAATAATAATAATAATCCGTAAGCAGGAACTAGGGGAAAGAGGTAAATTTGAAATTTTGCAGGTATATACATGTAAAAGACCAATCAACTGCAGAAATGTTCAGTACAGTAGCTGGAACTAAATAGCATTTTTTTTTCATTAATTACTTCTCACATTGGAAATAAGTCCACTATAATTATCAATCAATTGTTGGAATTATTTACAGTTTCCATTAACTGCACACAAATATTGCTGTTACTACAAATTGATTCAAATAGCCAGCATTTATTCTGATCAATCACCCTGAAAAAAAAATTAAAAAAAAAAAAAACAAGGCCAGTATTAGTAATTTTCCTTCCAAATTCAAAAAGAGAGATAAAGGTTTCATCGGTAAAACTAGCTACTCCTCCACCCTTAAATCTAAATTAAGTCAAAATGAGTTTTTGTAGAGGTAAATGACACTATGTTTTAGTTATCAAAACTTTCGAGTTTCACAATTGGGTGTCTTAACCTTCACATTCCGTTACAGTTTTAGCCGCCCCATTTGATTCAACGGCGAACTGTGAACGGCGACTGGAACCGCAATCGAAAGAGAACAACGAGACTCGAAGATTCAGTCAACAGAATACTTCAAACAAGATCTAGTGCAGTGTGAATCGGCGATCAGAACATATATGGATAGAACTTAATAACGAGGTCTCGAAAAAACACACAATTTATCCTTGTTTTAGGTTCACTAGGATCCTTGGCGGTGTTCAGAGGCACACTACGATCATCTCGTTTTGTTTTTTTTCCTTCGGTGGTACTAAAACGATGTAGTTCTTAAAAATAGTTCATCTTATAAAGTTTCAATCCTAACCTTTATACGAAAATAAATGCGCCTAAGTGTGTAAAGAAAATTACTAACCGCTACCTTTGTCGTTGGTGGAACTCCCGCTCTTTCCGCACCTCGCGTTCAATCTCTTCGCAAGAAGCTTCGCGATTCGCAACTGGGTCTCCGCGACGATCTCCGTCATCTTGAGCTCCGTCTCCCCCCTCCTGACCTCCGCCTCTGCCTTCATTTTCTCCGAATTCTTACACATTTCTATCCTCGCTTTCTCAACCTTTAAGATCGAACGCGCCAAAGCCCTAATGCTCTCCGCCACCTCATTCCTCGGCCCCTTCCTCTTCTTCGTCTTGTTCGACGGATCAATACCCGTAGTATTCGGCATTGTTCCTTCCTCGCCCTCCTCCTCATTACCATCGTCACAAGTTCGGCATTCGGGAAAAGATTCGCAAAGCTGAAAAGATCGAAAATTCGTGTAAATTTTGGTGCATTCGCAAAAAAAAAGTTCAAAACTAGCTCGGTTGGTAACTATCTCCTTTCAATCTTCTGTTCTTAGGGCATAAGAAAAGTTGAAAGCATGATAAATAATTCATTTTTGAGCATGAAACAAAAAAAATACATAATTTTCTCAACTATGTGTAGATCATTCATAGTTTATTGTGAATTTCTTGTCGATTTTCACAGACCAGCTAATAATTTGGAAAATACTAATCCAACACAATGTGTTTGAACCATTTTAATACTCAAGAATTTAAGTACCGTAACACAGAATCATGCTGAAAACTTACCGGCATAGTACGGTACGCTGTGCCTGCCTAGTCGTGCCGATACGTGCCAACACATAATAGTATGAAATATTTATTTTCTTTAACAACAGCATATTCTAACTATTTATTTTGCATTTTTATCAAAATTTTTAAACTTTATTGAAAAAATTACTTACTAATTTAAAAAATAGATGGTTTTGAGTTATACCATCGGCACGAAAATTGTATCATGCTGATATCTTGTTGGTACGATACAGCATGGTAAATACAGCACGTGTCGATGAGCATTTTAATTCTTATTAATGTGTATCTCTACATGCAAAGTTTTCAAAGTTTTCTGAGAATTTAAGTTTTTGGAGAAAAACAGATGTCGCACATTTTGTACTGTATCATCAGAACAGTAAGTTTTGAATTCAAATCCAACAAAATTTAAATTCACCTCTTTGAGCTTATCAAAATATGTCTTGATTCGAGCTTATTAAAATATTTTTACAGCAAATTTTTCAGGGACAAATCCGTAATTTTACAACTTTCCACGGGAATGTATACTCAAAATTTCTAAACCAAATTTTTTAAAAAATAAATTTTTATAAATAAAATGCGCAAATTACTCACTTTACCTACTTAAATTATCGTGTTAAGCGTATCAAAAATATTACAAAAATATTAAATACAAATTATATACTATCTGGAGGGTAAAATGGTCATTGCAACTCGAGTCAAATCAGTCAATATCAAAATTCAAAAAAATATATATTTTATCCGCAAATTTTTGAAAGAATAAATCTGTAATTTCACAATTTTTCATGCGAATATATACTCAAAATTTTAAATTATAAAATTTAAAAGAAAGAAAAAATTTAAGATTTTTATAAAAAAAAAAATTCGTCCAAAATTACTCACCTTGCCTTTTGAAGAGCTCGAATTTGCATCATCACCCCTCTCTCCACCAACCAACACCTCATCATTATTATTATTATTATTATTATTAGCACTGGGACCAATCTCGTTCCGACACGTGTAGGGCGCAAAATCGGCGGAGTGGGTTTCCGATTTTGCCCCTGAGAGCAACCGCTCCATGGCGCCGTAGAACCGCCACGTGCACGACGATCCCCTCCGGCGACGCGGGCTCGACGACCCGGGCCGGGTCGACGGCTCGGGCCGGGTCGACGACTCGGACCGGAACCGCTTCTTCATCGACTCCACCTTGTTCTTGCACTGCCTCGCGCTCTTCGCCCTCGTCGTCGTCGTCGTCGTCGTCGTCGTCGTCTCCGGCGAGGTGGGGCGAGATCCGAGGGACACGTGTCGCGCGATCCCGGCCCAGTCGGAGCCCCGCAGCTTCGCCCGGCCCCGCAGCGACCACGCGGACTCGTACGCCTCGAGGAGGCGCCGCACCGCGCCCTCGCTCCACTCGTCGCGCCTCCCCCTCAGCTGCTGCTGCTGNACCGGCGAACTCGGCGGCGGCGGTGCCTCCGCCTCCGCCGCCGCGGCGGAGGCGTCCATGGGAGGGGCTACGATTAGGGTTTCGGGGGGAAAAATTAGGGCACGATTGGTGGAGGGGGGGGGGAGGATTTGGGGAGAAGGGGATCGGGAATGGGAATTGGGGAAATAAAATTCGTATTTTATTTTTTATTTTTTTTATTTTTTGGGCATTTGTATGGGGGGAGTGAGAGTGAGTGAGAGAAAGAGAAAAGGTTTTAGAGAGAGAAAGGGAAAGGAGAAATTATTGCTTAGATCTGGTCCACAACCAAATTAGCTAAAAATATTGGTTGATATTTTCCATTTTAAGATGTGATATTGTAATCTTTTGGTTAAAGTAAACTACAGTTTTTGAATGGTTGTTTCTGTAACCTGAAGCCTAATCATCTAAAAAAATAAGATAATTAAGCTCATCCAAGTTGGAACAGTAATAAAAAAATCTATATATAGAGAGAGGTGGCTAAATCCAAGAAATTAATATGATAATTGAGTGAGTTTAAGACTAAAGTAGTTATAGAATGGGTGATCTTCTTTAAAAATTGGTATTATAGTTAATCACAAGTCGAAAGTACAGGGTCATACAATGGGCAAGAGCACGACTCTTTCATTGACGATCGTCATGGGCAGAGCACGGCTTTTCGTAAGGTCGGATAAGACTAGTAAGACAAGTCTCAAATTGTCTGGTATTTATGAGTGTGCTTGAACTTTACGAGAACATCAGACTTTGAAAGAGGAGGAGGAGGAGGAGGTGCGGGAATGTGACACCTCCAAGATTTAGAATTATCCTATATATAAAGTAGAGTAAGATTAAAATCTCTTATTGACTATTACATTTTGGGCGGTGGATTGGCCCAACAAGTTAAAAAGATTGAACGACTTTAAAATTAAATTAGAAATGAAGCGTCATAAGTGATGAGATGAGAAGCTTTTTAATAATCTATTGAGGCGGCTCTAACATTGGTGAAAACAATTGATCTAAAGCAATTGAAGCTTATAGCTTTGATTTCAACATGTAAATTTTTTTTTTTAAAATTTTTTGAGAGATAAGTAGCACGCTAGTACGCTATCCACCTCGTTTATTTTATTTAGAAATAAACTTAGCTAGAAATGTGAATCAACTAGAATTCGAATTTGGGTCTCGAGTACCAACCACCAAGCCCTTTGTCACTTGCTTTAGGGACGGTCGATAACCCTTTGAAACTATATATAGCATATCAAATACTGTTGTTATGCAAGATACACTTATTTTTCATCACAGCTAAAAAAGTATTCTTTGCCTCATGTCATAATCGATTAAATATAATATTGCATTTCTGCATATCAACCATAATAGATACTATTTCATCAAAATTTTACATGCCCCCAAAAAGCTCTAATTTAATCAAAATTTTTAATTTTAAAGTTTTGTTAAAAACAATTATATCGTATTATGACTTATTCCTTTCAAAATCAGATCCTTAATTCTTAAAGATTTTATCTCATATTAAAAATTCTCAAAATCTAAAAAAAGCTCTAAAAAAAATTAACTAAATAATAATTTTGAAAACATACAATATAAACTTTTATGTTATAGTTTATTTTTTAGCTAGGTCATTATTATGCATTATTATATAAGAAATAAGGCTAATAAAAATTAAGATATTTATGTATAGTTCTACTGAGGGAAAAAATATATATTTATTTAGGATTTAATTTTGAGGTTTTTACGGAAACAGGTCTACGGTGGACCACGGTCCATGGAAATAATTTGTGGAGAACAACGGGGGAGAGAGAGGGACGGCACTGAGTGCCACGTGGACCAATAGGGACCGTTGGATGCGGGGGCGAAGCGAACCAGTGGATGCTGACGTCAGCGGCGAACGTCACGAATTTTGAAGTACAGCTGTAAAGCGCTAAAGTGGCTGCGGTGGCCGCATAGAAACTTTTCTGTGTTGTTGGATTAATTTTTCACCCAATTCAATTTGCACAAAAAAAAATATTAATTTTACATTTTCATATAAATAGACAATTTTTTTTTTTTTTGAAAAAATGTAGCATACTACCGCTTCATTCATGAAGAAGATGAATTTAGCAAAGATGGGAAGCAAGAAGAGTTCCACAAAATAAAGAGAGATCGTAGATCTACCAACACCTGTCTCACCGTGAGCTTTTTGTTCTCGAAAATACGCCTATTCCTTTCTAACCAAATAGCCCACCTTGTAGCAACTAGGATCGCCGATCCTTTTCTCCCTAGCGCTTCCTGTTTACTACTACATTCCTTCCAAAGACCACCTACTGACCCACATGCCGTTAGACACAGTTTGTTTGGTAGTAGGCAGCTCAGGAGCGCGCGTGAGATGTAGCAATTTAAGAAAAGGTGATCAATATTCTCTGGTTCATCCAAACAGAGGGCACAAGTGTGCTCTCCCGACCATCCCCTTTTCGAGAGATTATCCTTCGTTAACACCTTCCGCATCACCACCAGCCAGCCGAAAATTTTAACTTTAAGCGGAATTTTGGTCCTCCAAAGTGGCGCCAAGTTCGTCTCTATCACCCCCCCTTCCTGCAAGAATTTATACAATGATTTAACCGTGAATACTTCTAATTGACTCCATCTCCATCTTACTTCGTCTCCGTTATCCACTAAACTCACGGTGCATAGTAGTTCCTTAAGCCCCTGGACTGAGTCTTCATCTGCAGGAGAGCTTGGTGTAAACCCGTGCAATATCCTCCGCCACCGCCAACCATAGATGCCCGAATAATCCCGCACTCGGTAGTTCTTCGTGACTACAGCGTTAAAGATATGAGGGAACATCGATTGCAATGGGAGTTGTGCACACCATCGGTCCCTCCAAAAGCTCACCAAACTACCGTCACCAATCGTATAGGAAACCCCACACCGGACAATGTTGCAGATCGACGGGACGCTTTGCCACCATTGTGAGTATGGTCTAAAAGTTGCCCCTTCCCTAAGGGGGATCCTCCTCGTATAGTAAGCTCCTCGTAAGAAAGATCTCCATAACGTTGTCTTATCCGATAAGAACCTCCACCACCACTTAGCCAGTAGCGCTAAATTCATAGTCTTTAGGTCTTTCACCCCTAACCCTCCATCTCTTTTGTTCCTATATACTGTTTTCTATCGGACCAAGCAGTGCCCTCCAGTTACTTCCCTTCTTCCTTTCCAAAAAAAAGCCTTCCGCAGAGCTTCGATTCGTTTAATTACCCATTTAGGTGCTCTGAAGATAGAGAAGAAGTAGAGCGGCAGGTTCGAGAGTACCGAGTTAACCAGCACAAGCCTGCCGTCGGTCGAAAGGAGTTTAGCTTGCCACCCTTCTATCCTTCGTTCGACTCTATTGATGATTGGCCACCAATCCGATCTGCATAGTCGTCTGTTCGATAGCGGCAGCCCAAGATACCTTGTCGGAAATGAGCCCAATTTACATCCTAAGATTTCCGCTAATCTTTCTCCCTTCTGCACATTCCTCCCCATATAGAAAAGTTTGGACTTTCTTCTATTGATTTTAAGTCTCGAGGCCCATTCAAAGATAAACCACACAAAACGTAGGTTCCTCACTTGTCTTTTCTTAGCCTCCCAGAAGAAGATGATATCATCAGCATACTGAAGAAAAGAGACCTTGCTTTCAACGTTAGGCCCAACTCCCCTCATCAAACCGTTGCATACTGCTCTTTTCATCACCCTTGCGAGGCCTTCTGCCACAATGATAAAGAGGTATGGAAAAAGTGGATCCCCCTGACGTAGTCCCCTTTTGGTCTTAATCCATTTGGTCAGGGTGCTGTTAATAAGTATGGCAATTTTTGCATTGGCTATACACTGTTCAACCCAACAGATCCATTGCTGAGATGCCCCGAGCCAACACAAGATCTTCCGAAGAAAGCTCCAGTAGACTCTGTCGTATGCTTTCTCAAAATCAGCTTTTACTCCGATGCTCTCGACCCCTGTTTTAGAACACTAACTTGTCGGATCGTTGGCGCTAACCATTAATCCCAAAAGCTCGAGCTGTTAGAAATACGCAACCAATTCACTTAAAGCGTACAGAAACAGCGCCCACGGGTCTCGATTGTGACTCGGCCCACCTGGCCTCACGCCACTTCGAACATGACTCGGCCCAACCCAGCCTCACGCCATTTCGAACATGACTCGGCCCACATGGCCTCCCGCCACAGGGCAGGATGCTGGCCCATTTAAGCCAACATAATTCACTACTTTGCTTGCGGTTACAAAGGAGTCCAAGATTGACCTTCCTTTGAGAAAGGCCGATTGCGAAAGGGAAATAACTCTATATAGAACGCCCTCAAGTCTATTCGTAAGAACTTTTGGAATAAATTTTTGTACACCATTAATTAGACTGATAGGGCGGAAATCATTCGCGGCCTTTGGACTATTTATATTTTTAATAAATTATTTGTATTATTCTTATTTTTCTTTCTCTCTTCTCTCTCGCGCGCGTTTGTCTCCCTCCCTCCTCTTCCACCGCTCGCACGTTGCCGCTGCCCACCTCCCCCATGCCTTGTCCAGTTCTCCGTCAGAATCTATGACAGAGACGCAGGCTCGAATACAGCATAGATTGCAGAGGTGCTCCTCCACTATGGCCCCTCACACTGGGGTCTCTTCTCGTGCTCTACTATGGGAGGAGGAAGGTGCGTGAAGCATTTGATAACCTCGACCATGGCGGCGGAGGAGACGACCTATTCGATGACGATGTCTACAACTAATTAATTGTATTATTTCAGACTAAGTTATACCGTAAAAAATTATACTATTTATAACTAAATTGCACTATATAAAAAGTTGTGCATAGAATGAAATTTTTAGTCCCAAATAGTGTAATTTTTTTTTCATCGGTTTTTTTTTTTTTTTACTTCTTAATCTTTTTCCGAGTAGCTGCGGCACGTGATGGTTATTCTAGGAGAGAAAATTTCTTTTTTTATTTTCCTTTTTCTTTTACCTTTTGTATATTCTCATGTTATAACACCTCATTCCTCACTCTCTGCTTTTTCCACTATAGACTCTGCAGCTGCTGCCCTTGCCCCGACGTGCTCTCCCTCATCACCGTCTTCAAATTCTGTGGCGTCCTTGTGACCATTGCCATATGCAGCCACACTCTCTGTCATGACCTCGCTACCAAACTCCTTGTCCAAAATGACTTCACTAAATATCTCACTACGTGTTCTTGCAATATAAAATCTATTTTAAAAGCTAGATCAAATAAGCACTAAAACTATCAGAATATTCTGCGGACTAAAAATATTTTAATTCGTATTAAAAACTAATAATTAATTACTTATGAGTGGCTCAACAACTAGGTTGTAGAAGTAAATATGAATTTATTGCCACATATAAAATCATTGGTGATGTTACTAAATTAATTTTTGATTAGTTTAAAGATCATACATTAATTTTAGCTTTAAGGTTGTTATACCCACTAACTAAATAATTAATTAATTAGAGACTCTTATTTAGGACATCAACCTTTCCTACTTTTCCTGATCCTATAATTTGGGTTGTTTATTTTATAAATCTCAGGGAATAAATTCAAAAATTAAAAAGAACAAAATATTGTAAAAATAGAGTTATGTCTTATATGGTGTTTAAAATAAAAGTGAGTCTGGTTGGAAGTTAGAATCTGAATCGAAATCGGGATTAAATTAAATTGGAATCGAAATCGGGATGATTCTTTGGTTTACCACTTGAATCGGAATCAAAATGAATCATTTCTATTGTCGGTGTTTGATTCAAGTAAATATCAGAAATGAAATCAAATTAATATGCCAATTTTATTCTTATAATATATTTTAATTACTTTTAGCTATTTTGAATACACTATTTAAAATATAAATGAGCAACTTATAAAATAATTAATAAAATGTAAGACAACTTTATATTTTATACTATTTAATATGAAATAAATTATTTATTATTATTTTTTATTGTAATAATCATATGGTAAAAATTTATTATTCTAATTTATTAATATATTTTTTATTGTAGTAATTTATTAATAAAAGTAAATTTAGCTATTTAAGTTACTTTTCCTTTTCTGTGTCTATATTCGATTATTCTAGTTTTGTATGGTTTGACTTTTAGAATAACTTTAAAAATAAAAAAAATTAATTTAAAATTTTTATTTTTGTATCACAGATAATACTGACGCATCAATAATAGCTAAACAAATAAGAAAAAAAAAAAAACATTTACCCAAAGTGCTTTTTTCAAGTGGCAACCGCTTATATCTCTCTAATACATGAAAAGCCCCAATACATATGGGTGTTTTATGTTTCCAAATATATTGAGAAAACATTTTCATGCTGAAAAAATATTTTCAAATCCTTATTTTTTTTAAAAAACAAATAAATACTATTTCAGTTTTATAAAAAAATGTTTTATTTTTGAATAATTTTATCAAAAATAACAAAATTATGCAAAAAATTTTTCCCTAAATTTTTTTTTTAACGAAAAATATTTTTATATGTTTTCGAGAAACAAGCAAATCTAAAATTCATTAAAACAAAGAAAAAAAAAGAAAAGAAAGGGAAAACAAATAACATAGTATTTGTTGGCCCTGGTGTTTTACATAATCCAATATATTCTTCATGTAGATGTAAAAAAAAAAAATAAAAGGTAACTTTAAAATGCACTCCAGTGATTTCACATTTTCTCATTTTAGTATTATGTGATTTAAAATATATCAATTTAGTATCATGTGGTTTCAATTTTTTCTTTTCGTCAGCTTCTTTAACATTTTGTTAAATTATATACAAAAAACTTCAGATACTCCACGTAGATTTATCGAATATTCACGTTAATACCTTTTAATTTTAAATTTGTCACTGATTTAACGAAAAAAAATAGTGGAGAAAATAAAAAAAAGGAGAAAAATAAAATCATGAGATACTTAATTGATACACTTTAAACTATATGATACTAAAATTAAAAAGTCTGAAACCACAGAAGTGGCATTTGAAGTATTTTCTTAAAAAACAGGGAACTAAAAACTCACCTACACACTATTTACATAAAAAAAAAAAAGGGAAAACTTCAAAAAAAAAAACCCCTATGGTTTCACACTTTTTCATTTTAGTACCCTGTGGTTTAAAGTGTATCAAGTTAGTACTCTGTGATTTCGCACTTTCTCACTTTAGTACCCTGTGGTTTAAAATTCATCCAGTTAGTACCCTGTGGTTTTATTTTTGTATCAAGTTAGTACCCTATGATTTTTAAACCACATGATACTAAAGTGAGAAAATACGAAACGACAGAATACTGAAGTGAGAAAATGCGAAACCACATGGTACTAAATTGATACACTTCAAACCACAGGATACTAAAGTGAAAAAGTGCAAAACCACAGGATACTAACTTGATACACCTTAAACCACAGGATACTAAAGTGAGAAAGAGTGAAACCACAAGGGAGGTTTTTGAAGTTTTCCCAAAAAAAAACTTCGCTTAACACTTCATGTGTAGGTAAATTATAGTGCAAAAATTATATGGTCTCTATTTACAAATTATCAGAACTGTTAAAAGCTTCAACAAAAACCACAAAAGCCAAATTCCAAATAAATGAAAAGCCAAAAAAAAAAGAGAAGAAAGCATAAATCAAAACAAAAAAAAAAAAAAAAAAAATGTAGAGATTCTTTAAGAGCAATTCGAAAGCCGCAACTTTCGACTACTCTCTCGATGAGACGCCGACCGCTTCAACTCCGGCCTCGAGCATCTCGCACGGCACGGACTCATCGTGTCGTCTCCGACGCAAAGTGCAGGATTGAGCTTCATCAACGGGACTCTCCGGAAGCTAAGAGACCGAGAGGTCGAGCACCCCAGTTCGACGTCGGAGTACCGGATGTTTGGTTTCGCAAGCCAATGGGCCACCGAGCCGGACCCGCTCGAGCCTCCGGACGAGCCCGTGGTGCAAAGAGCCAAAGGCGTTTTCGTCCACGGAAGCTCCTTTAGTGGCGTGGCGCTCGAGATCTTGGCGAACGAGACGATCGGTTGCCGGCAGAGAGGGCAAGGGATCGAGCCAGGAGGGCCGCGGGCAGATGTTGCCGAGGAGCCACCGTTCGAGCACAAGTGTAGCGCGCATTCGGTGCAAAACTCGTGACCGCAACCTATGAAAATGAGATATTGATGTGCTTATCATAGGCAAAAAAAAGGACTAGTAGTGCTACGCGTACCTCAGATGGTACGCACTCAGAATGTAGTTGACGATAAGTCAGTTTTGAACATATGGTAGCTGGCGAGTGGTTAAGCTCGTCAGAGTCGACACGTGTCAGGAGTCATGTTTGAGAAAAGCTAAACCACTCATTAGCGACCACACGTGCAGAGCTGATTCATCAACAACATTCTGAGGTTTTGAAGTGCTTATCGTATTAAAAAATAGACTACCGGTGCTACGTGTATCTCAAAATGTACTCAGAATGTAGTTGATGATGAGTCAGTATTAAATAGATGGTGGTTGGTGAGTGGTTTAGCTGGTCAGAGTCGACACACATTGCAAGTGTCACGTCTGAGAAAAGCTGAACCACTACGGAGCTGATTCATCAACAACATTTTGAGGTGCAACCTTTTGTCGACGTGACGTGACATGACATAGAAAAGAGAGGTGTCGATGTACATAGCTAAATAAATTTGGTAATATTACGACAGCATTTGAGCGGCAATTGATAGTAGTATTCTTTTACGGCAACAGTTTTTCAAAATACAATCTAGTGAAAACAAGAGAAAAATGTACTCGAAATTACCTTCCGCGGTTACCTTGCACTTCATTTCCAAGCAAATGACACACGGATCAAAACAAGCTGGTGATTGTATTCTCTTTCTCCATCCATATTCTCTGCAAAAGATAAAAAGTAGCTCAGTTTTTTTTAAAAAATCCTCTCGTTTCCGAGCAAATAAAAAAAATCAAAATGAAACTCACCGAGCAATTTTGACGATGCTCATGAGAGGAAGCGAAAGATAAGGGGACGGAAGAGCACGTAAGCGACCTTCTGGTTGTTTGCTTAGAATGGCCTCGAGCCAGCTTTTATGCCATGAACGAGCGACCATCACAGGTGTCCAACTGTAAGCAAATCGCAAAAATATAAAGAATAAATATAATAAAAAAATCAAGCGAATTTATGGTTGATTCGACCTAAAAAGCTCTTTCAGAAGAAGCAGTCGAGAGTTTGACGAAAAGAAAACCTAGCGCTTTTGATGTGGTGAGAAGCTCAAACGAGATTCTAAGCACCAAAAGCAGAAGCTCGAACTTAGAGCTTTCGTCGCGGAAAGGTGTTGGGGGAGTCTTAGTGCAAAAAGCTGTTAATGCTTCTTCAAACAACTCTGCTCAGACAACAGCATGCAAAAGCTATAGCCGAGCGAAATAGGCTTGACGGAGGATCCTAGAATTTTCATCCTTCAAAACATATCGACAAGTATACCGCATAATTGAATTCCTCTAAACTTTTTGTAGTTTCGAACCTTCTTCGAATCGCCTCGCTAGAAGTGATTTCGGATAAAACCACTTAAAAATGTACTTCCAGCTTTTTCATTGATACGCTCTCCCAACAGCTTCTCATAATAAGAAAAGTAGAAGCTTCAAATTAGAATTTCTACTTCTAAAACCTAAAAGCTCATTTAAGCTTCCCGCCACAGCAAAAGCTCCAGACTTTCTGTTCGCCAAATGCTTAGCTATTGCTTTTCAGTACGAAAACCCCATTCAAGTCTTCCAGAAACGAGATGGCATTACTTTAAACATGCAATTTGTATCATTTCGTATCGAGAATTTTCTATATCCCGTATATTCGATCCATATAAAGTGTGAAAATGATAGGTCGTAATACAAACCCTTTAGCATTCACGGCAGTCAAGCTCGCGCCTCCTGCAATAAGAAGCTGCATTTGCAAACAGTCGACAAAATTATAATCATCGTGTTCTGAAGAATATTTGAATACCTATCAACGCAAAAAAAAATAAAACATTTAAATAAATTAAAACCAACAAGTTTTACATACTTGACAGCATGCTGCGCTTCCTCCACAAGCCGCGTAATGAAGCGGTGTGCTTCCTGCGCCTGCCAGACAGAAGGGGGAAAAAAAAAATTTCTAGTTACAAATTTAGCATCTAAAAGTTTGACCATCATTCGATCACGTCTCAAAATTTCAAACTTAAATTTAAAAAAGCTTTAAACTTCCAGAGAACGGTGTTTTTAATATTTATATTCAACACGTTCTCCCTCACGTCCAGACTTGAGACTTTTTGATAAGCCAAATACGTAAGCTTGAATTAAATGGAAGAAATTAAATAACGTCGGGAACTTGGCGGGGCAAGAAATCAGGATCTTCTGCTCTACTACCATGTTAAACTAAGTGGAACAACCGTTGTTCTCCAAAAGCTTAAGCTGCTAAAGAACGGTGTTTTTAATATTTATATTCAACACTTAAAAATGTTCGAATATGGCTTTTATGTTGCCAACGAACCGTACCGAAATAAAAAAAAGAACTACATGTTGAGGAGGCTACTTAAAAAATCACCTATTAGATCAATCGTCGACCCATCATCGACGGTAGTTTCGGAGACACAAGCTCCTAAATCCAATAGCAACTGTACGCTCTCGGCATGTCCGTTTAACGCTGCTAAATGAAGCGCGGTGACGCCTCCGTCTGCTTTTTTGTTCACTATCTTAGAGAGCACACTATACGACAAAAAAAAAAAAAAAAAAAAAAAAAAAAAAAACAAATACAAAGAGAGATATAGACTTACAATAGTCGTTAAATGATTACGGTAAAATGTATTTGGATAGTCTCTATACTATTCCGAAATTGCGACATGTTCCGTGAACTTTTCACTTGAACAAGGCGTTTAAGTCGCATTATCGGGATAGCAAAGAAACTATCCATGCATTTCAACCGAAAAGATTTATATCGAAAGATATAGATTAGAATTCAACATACACCTCATCAAAGTGCGTATTTAAAGCATCTTTTTTTGAGTTCGAGTTCGAGTTCCCCCTCATAATATCCCAAAATTCAGATGAGCTAGGCACGTAGTCGGAAAAGAGGAGCCGAATGCAGCGGGTGTGGCCGTTTAGAGCTGCAAAGTGAAAAGCTGTTCCGCCGCTGAGATAATCCTTTCGGTGTATCTAAAGATTTTAAAAGAACATTCAAATATTCATATCAATTCAAATTGCTAAGAAATGAAATTAGAATACAAGTCGACGAGATTAAGCGCAGCAAATATACTAAAAAAGAAAAAAAAAAATCTTACATTTGCTTTGAAGAGCATCAGAATTTGAACAACCTTCCAGCGACCGTGCAGACAAGCTAGCATTAAAGCCGTCTGTCGAAAAATAAATAAACAAAAAAAAAAAATCTTTCAATCATACAAGTTTTTATCATCTATCCACTGAGAATTGCTTTTTGTGATGATTCAAGCTCAAACCATCATCGACAAATGCGAGGATCAATTTTGTTTAGCCGAAGAAGGTAAAAATGTATGTAGATGCGTAATTTGAGATCCTCTAGTCCCTAAGTTTCAATTTTTTTTTAAAAAAAAATGCCGAAATAACTCGCATGAAAATGAATAAAAGTTGAGAAGATACCAAACAATTTAGCCCCAAAGAATCACAAATTTACGACAAAGCAAATTTTACCTGGCCTCTTAAGTTTCTGAGATTAATGTCGACACCGGATTCGATCAAAAGAGAAACAACCTAATAAAGGAATTCAAAGCATATAAATGAAAGCGAGAATCTAAACCGAAGCAAGCGAATAATAGCAGTAGTGATAGATCATTGCATTGAAGGGGTGATCACCTCATGGTGCCCCTGTGATGCAGAGTAATGTAGAGGGGAGTTGCGGACACCAAATGTCGAGTACTTTGCGAGGCGGGGATTGAACTGCAAGAGTGCTTGGGCCTCTTGGAAGTCCCCGTCCCTCGCCGCGGAGACGAGCCGTTCTCCGGCGGCGGAGCACCCGAATGAGTCCCCCATCAACTCAAAGAGCCCCATACTCTCCCTTACTATCCCTCTCTCTCTCTCTCTCTCTCTCTCTCTCTCTCTCTCTCTAGAATGTAAAAGATGCTCTTTTTTTTAATGATCTAGACAAGTAGTAGTAGTGGTAGTCTCCTTCACTGGTTCACAAAAAGTGAAACCCTAATTGCCATGAATGGCACAAAAGGGAGCAGCAACAAAGCCATAACCTGTCTCTTTCAACAGGAACAACAACCTACACCAAAAACCCAACAAAACTTGGGTCAAAAACAAAAAGAAGAGGAAAAAGAAAAAAATCCAACATTTTTAGCACCAAAACACCAAATTTTTTTGTGGAATCAAAGATTATGGATCAAAGTAACAACCAAAATGGGATCTTTAGCTGTAAAGAGGGGGATTATGGATCAAAATAACAAACTACTCATCTCCCAAACCTTTCGGAATCAAACACTATGGATCAAAATAGCAAATACCCAACTCCCAAAATGGGATCTTTAGATGATTTAGACCCACACAAGGATCAGAAATAGCTGCAGATTAGGGGGATGATGGATCAAAATAACAAATTCCAAACTTTTGGAATCAAAGATTATGGATCAAAATAACAAATGCCCCTCTCCCAAAATGGGATCTTTAGATGGTTGAGACCCATATAAGGATCAGAAATAGCTGTAGAGAGGGGGGATTACGGATCAAAATAACAAATTACCCATCTCCCAAGCCTCTTGGAATCAAACATTTATGGGTCAAAATGACAAGTACCCACCTCCCAAAATGGGATCTTTAGATGATTGAGACCCACACAAAGATCAGAAATAGCTGTAAAGATGTGAAATTTTTAACTTTTTGAGTGCCCAAAGAGAACAGGGGCATGAGGGAAAGGAGGGGTTGTTGGCTTGTTGGAGGGAGCATGAGAAGGTGGAGACAAAGCCCATGCACAGGGGAGCAGAGAACAATAACTGCTTTAGAAGAGAGAAAAAGTGGAGATTGGGGAAGAAGAGTAATTTAAATATATTTAATAATAAAAGAGCCAAAAAACATAAAATTTGTAGGCGAAAATGAAATAAATAATAATAATAATAATAATAATAATAATAAGGCTACAAAGACAGAAAATTTTTCTTTGAAATTATTTTTTTATCTTTTGTTGACTTTTAAAAATTTATATTTTACATTTTTAAAATTTTAAAAATATTTTTAATTCCATTGATAAAAGAAAATAACTTTTATCAAATGTGCATCGTCATTTTTTTCGATTTTTCCATACTTTATCCTGATTTATTTTTCAGATAAAATAGAGATTTTTATTAAGTTTGATGTTAACTTGATTAAATTTAATGTAGTTGGTGTAAGTAACAATCAACTTCGCTTATATTTAAAGGCCAAATTAGAATTTTAATTTTCAAAAAATCTTAGTAATACATCCCACCAAAATAACTCAAATCAAAAGAAACAAAAATAAAAAAAATTATATACACTAATAATAAAAAAAAAATTGGAAGTTAAGAGGGCCACTCCAAAATAATGTATAAGTTGAGGATCTTAATGAAATTGTACCAAAATAATTAATGGTCACAAGCAAGCATGCTTGCATGATGATTAAGAGAAAAAGGGACCCATTTGTACTACTACCATATGTGGAGGGCTTTTTTCAAAAAAAAAAATCAAATTTTTTTTTTTTTTTTATTTTTTTAACATGCATATTTTTTTGTTGTTACATTTTATTGGATTCCCCTGTACCAGATCTTGACCCATCTCCCTTTTCCAACAAGGTTTGTCCAAGGATTCACACAAGCACTAGTCCATGAGAAACTATTCCCTGCACCAGGTGTATGCATACACTTTATGCACCACACCTTTTTTTTATCTGTATCTAGAGCCAGACTATAATACTTTTAGAAGTATACAAAGCTATTTATGTAGTTTCTGACAATAGAGCATTCAAATCGACGACCGGTATAATTAAATGAGAGATCTAAAATATTTGAAGTTCTCAGGTTTTAAATTTTATTTCCTACACTACATATACAGATAAACTCTGTGTACCACACTTTTTTTTATCTGTATCTAGAGTCGGATTAGAATATATTTAGAAGTAAACAAGGTCATTTATTTTAGTATCATTTCTGACAACGAAGCATCCGAATCGATAATTAATATCAGTAAACGAAATCTAGAGCATTAAACTTCTTAGATTTTGAATTTTATTCTCTGCACTAAATTTTTTGCGCTGTATTTTATTTTATCTGTAACTAAAGTTAGGCTAGAATATTTTCAAAAGTTAACAATGCAATTTATTTATGCATCGTTTAGCACCCGAATCGACGGTTGGTATTATTAAACAAGATCTAAGAGTATTTGAACATAATCGACAGTTGGTATTATTAAACAAGATCTAAGAGTATTTGAACTTCTTAAGTTCTAAATTTTATTTCCCGCACTAGGTGTATGCTTACGTTTTATGCAGCGCACTTTTTTTTATCTGTATCTAGAGTCAGTCTAGAATTATTTTAGAAGCAAACAAGACCATTTTATTTCTACGTTATTTCTGACAATGGAGCACCCGAGTCGACAATCGGTATAATTAAACGAAATATAGAGTATTTGAACTTCGTAAGTTGTAACTTTTATGTCCTACAGCAAGTGTATGCGTATATTTTATGCCCTGCACCTTATTTTATCTGTATCTAGAAGCAAACAAGGCCATTTATTTCTGCATCGTTTCTGACAATAGAGTATCCGAATCGACGATCGGTTTAATTAAACGAAATTTAGAGATACGCTAGGTGTAGGCAACAATTATATGTAGACCACAATCCTAAAAGCGTGTATTTGGGTTTTTCCCTTTTTCTTTTTTTTTTTTTTGTTTGTCTCTCTCTCTCTCTCTCTCTCTCTCTCTCTCTCTCTCTCTCTCTCTTATTAGAGATTGGTGAGCACGCTGGGGTTTGTTTTGTGTCTCACATTTTTGGTCCTACATATGTAGGAATCTATTTGTTTCCCATGAAGCTTCTACAAAAAAAAAAAATGCTTTTTTAATTTTTGGTAATTTGATAAAGAACTACATACTCATTGCGGCGAACTAATACTATAGAAGATAAAAGATTGACAAAATTAACATTTTAAAATTTTTTAACTTGTCGTGAGATGTCAATAAATACAAATACAAAATATAAAATAGATATGTATAACGGTAGCAAAGATTACAACAGCAAATAAATTATACATAATAATAATGAAAAAAGCAGTAATAGAATTACTATTCCATACACACCTTCATCGCCCTGTCGAGATTGGACAGGTGATTCCCGTTCTCTCCGTCGCCTCCGCCGCCATTGTCGACGCCGATTCTCCTTGATCACAGCCACGTTGATACCGTATGGATCCCCCCACACCCACCGCTTCTTTCCTCTCATAACTCCAAATCCATTGCACTTCATTTCGCCGCACCGTCGCAATTCTCAGAACCCTAATTTCAATCTGCACACAATTTTAAAAATAAAAAAAATTAAGAAAAATATAAAATTTGAACCCTTCTTGTGCACTAAGAAAAAGCAGAAAAAGTGATAAAAATGAGTATGAAGAGATCTTATTTTACTCTTTTCTTTAAAGTGATTTATTTTAATGAAAATGAATTATGTGAATATATTAATTAGAAAGTAGGCGAGTGGGAAGAAGAAACATCGGATAGAGATGAGGTGGGAAGGCGAAGCATAAGGGAGTGAGAAGGGAGGGGGTGAAGGAGGAATTACCAAGTGACAAACTGCATGAAAAATAATATATAGGTATAAATAGGTATAAATTTGTTTGGCTCTTTTTTCTGCCCTAATTCTATTTAGGGCACGATAGATTATAAAAAAAAAAAAAGAAACTTAAAAAGATGAGGTTTTCCATAAGTATTATTTTTGAGAAAGTATTATTTAGAAAGTGAATGTCTACAAATTTTTCCAACTTCTTACATTTTGTTGCCTATAAATTATTACACAATAAAAAAGTTGATAGCAAAAAAAAAAAAAAAAAAAAAAAATCATGTGTATACCTGGCAGGGTGTTAGGATAGATAGAGAGAAAATTTGCGACTTTTTATTTTATTAGACGAAAAGTTGATTGAAGAGAATTCTATTATAAAATAAGATCCCACTTTTTTTTAAAAAAAAGTAAGATACGATCAACTCTATTTTAATCAAATATTCATAACAAATTCAATTTCTAAAAATCTCATTTTTTATCCTTTTATTACTTTTCATCAACAAATCATGCCCTTAACAAAGTATTACTTTCAAGTAATGCAATTTGAAGAAGCGCTATATCTCAACAGCTTCTTTTTGCAGCAGAATTAGAAGGACTGAATTGGAGCTATTTTTTTGAAACTTTAATAAATGTATAGTTGCCAGAATTGCGTAAAGTATACTAACTAAATGCATACAGATAAATGACGCGTTTAAATTTTGAAAGTAAAATACTGTTGACTGACTCAAATTAAATAAACTAAAAGGTTGGGCAGTAAAGCCAAAAATTTAAAAGATTTGGTAGCCAACTCAAAATAGTCGATAATTCAAGTGAGTTTTGTATATTTTTACTTCAATCAAAGAGTCAAGATGATGATTTGAAATATTTGAATTTTTTTTTGATTTTCAAAAAGTTTGAAAATTTATGCAAGTTGAATCAAACTTTGATCCTTGTTAGGTTTGGTTTCAAAGGTAGGTGGTGTTGTTCAACAATTTGGATAAGGGATTGAAAAATTAGTTGGAAGGGATGTGGTGAGTAATGAGGAAGGGATCTCCCTAAATTATCCATAGAAATTAATTTTTATTTATTTTAAGGCTAAATTATTGAAAATTATTTTGTAAATACCTTTTTCACTTCTTTTTTTTTCGTGACTTTCAAAAATTTATATTTTAACTTCTCAAAATTTTAAGTTGATGTATTTAGTTCCCCCTTTGCTAGGGTTTCATCAACATTCCGTTCATTTCTTATAATTTATATTAAAAATATTCTCAAAAAAGATAAAAATATGCTACAAAATTATTTTTTTTTATAAAGTAAATAAGGATAATTTGATTATTTCAACTCTTCGAAAATATTTCTAAAATTTTACGTGAGCAAAATATAGAGTTTTTACATAAAAAAAATTCTATTTTTTAGTCTTTTTTAATAAGATTTTTTTTTCTCGAGAAGTTTCGATATTTTTTGTCAAGCAGGGATATATTAGATATTTTTGAAGTTTTGAAGGGTATATTAGACATTATCCTTTAAAAAAAAAAAAGATTATTATAGGTCCGGTGTATGGAGAGTGCGTATACACCGGGCGCACGCAATAATCTGTGTCCAAAGAGATAAACCCTCAAACGGAAACGTATGGCTCTCGTTTAACGGCGCCAACTAAAAATTACAAGCACGATCGCTTAACGCCGTTATGCCTCCGCACTAACACCCATTCAAATGGCCGCCGCCGTTACCTCCGCCGTTATCCTCCGCCCCTCTCCGTTATCCCCCCTCCCCCTCCCCCTCCCCTTCCCCGCCTCGATTAGGGTTAGGGTTAGGGTTTCGGCGACGATGGCGACCGCTGTGGTTCCGGCGGTGATCGTTGGGGGAGGGAGGGTCGGGAGGATGCTGCAGTCGCTCGGCGGAGGCGGCGGCGACGTCCTGGTCGGCCGCGGCGAGGCGGTTCCGGCGAGCCCCGCGGGGCCGATCTTCGTGTGCACCCGCAACGACGACCTCGACGCCGTGCTCGACGCCACGCCCCGGTCGCGGTGGAGCGGTAAACCCCACCCCCTAAACCCTAATTCTGAATAAGATCTTTGATGGCGAAGTAAGGCGAGGAACCCTAATTCTATTAGGATCTTTGTCATATAGGAACTACAAGGTATAGATGATCAATTTGAGGCCAAAAAAGCCAAAAAGTGTACAAAGTAGCAATTAGATGGAATTTGGGGGTGGAGATCATTAGGAATTACACAAAAAGAAGTAAAATAGGTGTTAGTTTGGGCCAAATCATAAACAGTGTTTGATGCTAAATGATAGGAATGGAATTCATTTGCAATGCACAAGGAATTGGTGGTTAGGTTCCATGAGAATTGTTTACCTGTTTTGGTAGATGTGTTTGTGAAGCTTGAAAGAGTGTAAATTTGACCCCAATTTCTCGGATTTGCTTATGCTTACACTTATCGAAATCCATCCAAATAAGTGGGAATTAATCCAAATTGTAGCACTAATAAGCTTCTGATCAAGTGAAGTTTCGAGAACTGAATTGTAATCCTGTCGATTTTAATGATATGGGTGTTGGAAACAAGGTGTAATCCTTACCTCAGAAAAAATAAATTCGTACCGAGAACGAATAAAACTTTACCGGAGATCAAATTTTGCTTCTAGAGTGCTTATCCTGTTCTAACATTGGAGCAGATTTGGTGTTCTTCCAGAACGGGATGCTCGAACCCTGGTTCGAGAGCAAGGGTTTGGGCGACGCCGATCAAGTTTTGGCTTACTTTGCGGTGTCGAAGGTCGGGGAGCCACCGGTGGATGGGAAGACGGATACGAATCCGGAAGGGTTGACTGCGGCGTATGGGAAATGGGCACAGGCGGTGGCGGCACGGCTGCATAGTGGAGGGCTATCATGCAAGGTACTTACTTGGCTTGGCTTAAAATACAACTTGTCCATTCCAAGCAGCAGTAGTCAATTGTTTGGTGAAACAAAAAAATTTCAAGCTTTTAATGTGCTGCGATGCTGAAATGAACTTCTGCCCCGAAAACAGGAATCTCCACTTTGAAGCTTTAGCTTCTGCTGCAACCGGAAGTTGTCGGGTTTGTGATCGTGAGAAAATCTGTTAGTGTTTATTCAGATGGCTACTCAAACAACACCTGTGCAAAAGCTTAGCTTGCGCCGAAGCAAACAAGTCTTATATGGTGTTACTCTCGTGCACCAGGATGACTCTCAACATTTCAGCAAAGCTTCAGCTTTTGCCCTCGAAGCATTCATTTTCTACGATTGTTAGCGTTTCAATTAAATTCTTCCGGTTGAAGTGCGTGTGCGTATGTTTGTACAACCGTCATAAGAAATATCGATCCTAAGAAATAAAATAAAAGAGTGAACAGTTATTGCTTTAAAAGGCAATTACATGGATATCTCCAACCATTTAACAAAGAAACTCACTAAGCATGTAAGATAATCGAAGGTTGAGGATCCCATCGTAATAATTGAAAGGTTACCGAGCGAAATGCAGCTTCACTAGAAAGTAGGGCTGGCAAACGAGCGAGCCGGCTCGCTTTCAACTCGTGTTCGGCTTGATATTCGGCTCGCTCAAGCTCGACTCGAAATTAAATGAGCCGAGCTTGAACAAAATAAAAGGCTCGAAATTCATTTCAAGTCGAGCTTGAGTATTACATGGCTCGTTCGAATTAGGCTCGAAAGCTCGAATATATATATATATATATATATATAATGTATTTTAATTATATATAGGCTTTAATTTAATTTGGGCCATTATTGTTGGCCCATAAAATAAAACCAACAAGTATAACCGTGCAATTGAGCCCAACTCTAAATTTACATAACACACTCTCTCTTTCAGACTTTCATTGTTGCACATAACCCTAAAATATGATAACATTCAAATTCCCAAATCTCTAATTTTTCCCCCCCTCTCTCTCTCGCTCTCTCTCTCAGACCCTCACCCAGTCAGGCAGTCACCCTAGCTCACATTTCTTGCAATTATTTTGTATTTTGAACTATTGGACATGTTGCATCAAATTGTAGGTAATGTTCTATAAAAAATAAACTATTGATTATATAATGTCGAGAATTTCAATCGGCTCGTTTAGAGCTCGAGCTCGGCTCGACTCGAAATTAGGCTTGCTCGAGCTCGGCTCGAATTAATTTCAAGCCGAGCTTGAGCCTAGATTTAGGCTCGAAATTAATTTCAAGCCGAATTTGAGCTGACATAAGCTCGCTCGAGCTCAGCTCGTTTCCACCCCTACTAGAAAGTTGAGGATCCCTGCTGCATTTTATTATTGTCCCTACAATCACCCTTTGTTTCTGGTCGTTTTTTTCAAGGATTTAAGTGCCGTGGCAAGGGATTGTGCCGAAAACTTGCTGGCACGGTGCGTGCTGGACTATGCTGATGCGTGCCGGTCACGAAGAATACGTGTGTGCCGACACATAATTGTATAAAATATTATTTCTTTAGCAATAAAATATTCTAATTGTCTATTATATATTTTTATCAAGTCATTTGAACTTTATTGAGAAAATTACTTACTAATTTAAAGAAAAGGGAGTTTTAAGTTGTATTATCGGCACAGGGACAGTATCGTGCCAATATTTTATTAGCACGACACGGCATGTTAGATACGGCTTGTACCTGTAGGCACTTAAATCCTTGGTTTGTTTATGCAAATATAGAAGCAGAGTTTCAGATTTCAGATTGATTACCGCTTCTGGTTTAATTTACTTTAGGTCCTTGAAAAGGAGCCTTTCCAGAAACAAATGCTGGAGAAACTGACATGGATTGCAGCGTTCATGCTTGTCGGAGCTCGTCATCCAGGGGCTACTGTCGGTGTTGTCGAGAAAGATTATCGGTCAGAGGTGATTGCTTTTCCAAAGCCATTTTTCAATGCCGCATTCTTCCATATGTTGTTATATTACGTTACGTTTCTGGTATTTATTGATTATATGCGACACAAAAATGTGGTTTATTTATCCCCGAAACGGTCTTGAATAATGTTGTTGGAAATCTCATGTATTAGCCGCATGTTACGTATGAAGCTACCTGATTGTGTGTGTCTACATGACCCTCCATTTATTTCGGTGTATATACCGGTATGCACTTTTGCTAACCAGCTTTTCATAGAGCTTTGTTTGCATGAATTGATAGTTCTGTTGAGGCTATCTTTGGGCCGATCGCTATATCGTGGCCAGATTAAGCTCCCTCAATCGTTTGAGCCAGTATTTTATTGGTTAAAATCTCACCTTGTGCAGTTCCACGTGTGTGCGTGCGGCGCTTAACATTACTCCTAGTTTGTTTCCTCTCAGATCGATCTCGTAAATAGTGGTCTCGTGATAACCACGTAAGCATTTTTGTTATAAAACAATAACTCGCGTGGCTATTATTGTCGCAGGTTTCTAGTTTAATTGCAGAATTAGCATCTGCCGCAGCTGCGGAGAAAGGGATTGCGTTTGACGAAGGCGTGGAAGAGCGGCTATGCGCTTATTCCAGGGCTGTTTCCCACTTCCCAACTGCTGTGAAAGAGGTAATTAATTCTACATGTCCTTCCAAATTGTAAAAACAGAAAACCTGTGAAACCTCAATTTCTCTCGCAAGAAAAACCTCGTCTAATGCAAAACCAAATTGGATCACTGTCGAGAGGCGATAAGGAAAATACAGAAACTGATGATTCTGCAGGGATATAAACATGCGAAAGAAACCTAGTTGTGAGTTTATTGTGTCGGAAACTTCGGTCAATCTTAATGAAACATGTCAAAATGTAACAGTTCAAGTGGAGGAATGGATGGTTTTATTCACTTTCCGAGAAAGCGCTTTCGCAAGGAAAGCCAGATCCATGCCCACTCCACACAGCTTGGCTCAAGGAGCTCAAGATCATATGACAAAAGAGGGTATCTTATCTTCTTCTTCACTGTTGTTTGTTCCTTTTTCTTTCTCCCTTCTTTTTTCTTGTGGAAGTGCTTTTCTGAGTAGATTATGAAAGATAATTTGATTGAGTGACTCATCAATCTCTCTCTGTAGCAAAATATTTTGTTGAGAATGAAAATAATATTTTTTTTTCTTTTTTATGCATCAATTTATTTGAATTCTGGTATTTTGGATTCGGGATAATATCTAATATACTTATTTAAAACTTTAAAGATATCTATTATATGATTTATATCCTTGGTTAACCAAAATGTCCTTATTGATTTCTAAATATTTCTTTATTACGGTGAAACAAACAACAAAAGTGATCGTTTACGGCTAAAAACGATTTCACTCCTCTCCACTTTCACTCAAACAAATAGACCCTTACCGTCCATCCGGGGGCGGAAGCTTCACCAACCTAGATCCATTTGTATCCCTAATCTTAACATGATAGTGAATGAGTCCGTTTACTATACTATCGATACTACCAAGCTCTAGGTACTATCGAGTTTTCTGTTGTTAGATCTACTCTTTGATCATTTCTATCCGTTAGATTATACTATTCAACTAACCACCCACTCAATCCTAAAATTGTGTTTGGTTCGGGGTTAAGGGGTAGGATAACCCCTCAATCCCGGTTTTATTCCCAAACATGATTTTAGGGGGGTGGAGTTAGCTAACCCCATCCCACCCCACTACTCCAACCAAACAAAACACTATTTTACCCACTATCCTTCTTATCCCATCTACTCCAACCAAATACTATTTTACCTATACCTGGACTAAACTCAATTCTCAACCAAACACAAAATTACTCTAATCCCACCTTAACCCTGAACTTAACCCTATCCCTGGAATAACTAGCTTTTACTTAACCCCGAACCGAACGGTAAAGGAATCACTATCATCCTAACGGCACACATTTTCATTCAACGGTCAAAAACCTGACAGCACCAAACACTTGGTACTATCAATAGTATAGCAGTATAATTACATATATATATATATATATATATATAGAGAGAGAGAGAGAGAGAGAGAGAGAGAGAGAGAGAGAGTATGTCTCCCGTGCTTTCGAAACTACGGAGGCTTCCGTGCTTTCGAAATTACGGAGGCTTCCGTGCTTGTAAGTTGTTTTCGATGATAGGACATCCGATTCGACGATCGGCTCCGTTAGACATAATCTATGCTACTGGAACTATCTAGAAACCAAATTTTATAATTTTTCGACTTCATTTACCTAGCGATCAAAGGGTTTAAAAAATGACTATTTTAACGGCCGATGTGGCACGTTTTTAAGTTCAACGGTGTAGAAGTATCCAAATGACATGAAACTTTAATAGAAAATTCTACTTAACATCAAGAGCAAGAACAATACTTCCGATTTGAAATTTGAGTCCTTTATCGCTGTTTTTTATGAGATTTTTACTTTCAGCCGTTCATTTTGAGGCTACTCGTTCACTAGGCAAACAAAGTTAAAAAATTATGAAATTTGGTTTCTAGATACTTCCAATAGCATAGATCATGTCTAACGGAACCGATTGCCGAATTGAACATCCCATCATCAAAAATAACTTACAAGCACGGAGGCCTCCGTACTTTCGAAAGCATAGGAGCCTAGCTCTCTCTCTCTCTCTCTCTCTCTCTCTCTCTCTCTCTCTCTCTCTCTCTCTCTCTCTATATATATATATATATATATATATTAACTTATAAAAAAAAGGATTTTTTAAGTATTATATTCAAACGCAATATTTCGTGTACACCTGAAGTCTATCTAAATCTCGTACCATATCTATTTAGGCCCTATTTGGTTCAGGATTTCGTTATCCCCGCATTTATGTCAAATGGAGTGTTTTTAGTTCAAATATTTTATTCTGGTCAAACATTGCTATTTTCGGCCATTCCGAAGTAGCTTGTGATAAATNGTAACTATTCCACCTTGTTGGCGGAATAGTGATATTCCAAGTTTTAATTCCAAGTTTTATTAAGATTATAAATTAAATTAAAACTAAATTATATAGAAATTATATCTTTTTTTTTATAATGAATTATTTTTATTATAAAATTATTAATTATTCTGTATTAATACATATTATTTATATTAAAAATTATAAAAAAATATTTTTATTAAATTTAAGTTTAACTAAAATTTGCAAAAATAAATTTATTTTTGTAAAAATTATTTTTATTAAATTATATTTTATATTAAATTCAATCACTACTTTTTTTCACTATCCTCTACTTTTGTATAAAATTAACCAAACACAATTTCAATTATTCATGAGAATAACAACATTACAAATCAAACACAATTTTTTTTTTTTTTATTTCTAACTATTCCAGAAATAAGCTATTCCAAAAATAAAAAAATTTGCCCCGGTATTTGATATCCCCGAACCAAACGGGGCCGAATTCAGGGCTAGTATTTTTATACTAGTTTTATCATTATTTTTTTTTTCAAATATTAAAAATTCACAAAGAGTAAATAAGTTATTGGATGGGCGAGTCTAAGATTTACACCCAACTTTTTGATATATAAGTAGCATTTCTAGGCTTTTTTTTACAAATGGCCCCCGAAAAATTTTATTTTAAAAATAATTCGGATAAATTTATAATTGTAAAAATGACCATATCCCTGTCATGTAGACGCCACGCAAACACCACGTGGGTGGGCTGGGCGCCTGCTTGGCAAGTTAAATACGGTGAACCATTCACCATATTCAAACAGAGTGAATGGTTCACCGTGTTTCTTTTGGTTATTCGCGCCGCTTGATGTAAACCCTAAACGTATTGAACGCCATCTTTTTTGCGACAGAATAATTAACTGAACACGGTGAATCATTCACCGTGTTGCCAGACCCGCCACCCAGCCCGCCCGTCAAACACGGTGAATGGTTCACCGTGTTCAACTTACCAGACCCGCCCGTTAAACACGGTGAATGGTTCACTGTGTTCAACTTGCCAGACCCGCCACCCAGCCCGCCCGCGTGGCGCTTACGTGGCGCCTGCGTGGCAGGAGTAGGGCTATTTTTGCAATTATAAATTTATCGGGACTATTTTTAAAATAAAAATTTTCAGGGCGCCAATTGAAAAAAAATCCAGCATTTCTCTTTATACTCTTTTACTGAAAATTGAAGTGGAGATTCATATTTCATCCCTTAAATGATTATCATTAGCCAATTAATTAAAAAACAATAAAAATAAGTAAATTCCAGTGATATAAATAAGTATTAGTGAGAAAAATTACTTTTATATATAAAATTTCATTATAATTTTGTTTAATTTGTAAAAATTAAATAATAAATTCCATTTTTTTTAATATTGTAAGACTAAATTCTAACATCAAAATGACTCTCCAATATTATGGGCATGTATTTTTCATTATTTCTTGATTAATTCGTTGATATCAGTTATTTAAAATATTAAAATATTTTTAAAAAAACTAAATTATATAAAATCATTTTATAAATATCCGTTTTTTCACTTTTCCTCCTTAACTTTTTAAAAATTTTCATTTTACCCCTTCAACATTGCAAGTTGTTGCATATAGTCTCCCTCCATCATAATTCGATCACTATTCCGTCCATTTTTTATAATTTATACCAAAAATATCTTTCAAAATAACAGAAATATTTTAAAAAATTATTTTTTTCTTATGAAAGAAGTAAGGATAATTTGGTCATTTTGTCCTCTCCATTAACGCCGTACTCTGCTAAAAATATTTTTGAAATTTTAAGAGAGAGCAAAATATAGATTTTTAAAAGTCAGAAAGAAAAAATAAAAAAAAAACTAATACTTACAAAAAAAAAAATTTATGTAATTTAACCTTAAAAAAATAAATATTTAAAAATTTAATTGACTATTTGCAAATGGGTCAAAGCTCAGGTAATTTTGGCGCGTTTGACCTAACTATAAAAGCTCTATATTGAAAGGGAAAACTTCAAAAACCTCCCCTGTGGTTTCGTAGTTTCTTACTTTGCCCCCCTGTGGTTTAAAATGTATCAATTTGCCCCTATGTGGTTTCGTTTTTATCTTTTCGGTAGCTTTTTCGTTAATATTTTATTAAATTATATACAAAAAACTTCAGATACCTATCTAGATTTATCAAATATTCACTTTAGTACCCTTTAATTTTAATTTTATCACTGATTTAAGAAAAAAAATAATGAAATTGATAAGAAAAAGAGAAAAAAAAAGCCACATGGGAGCAAATGGGTACATTTTAAATCATAGGGAAAAAAATGAAAAACTACGAAACTACAGGGGGGTTTTTAAAGTTTTCCCATATTAAAAAGAAGTGTTTGTGAAGTTTTAATTATTAGTTATGATGATTGGTACCATCTCTTATGATTCTTGTGAACTGGTTTTGCTTTTGTGTTACAACATCATGATGTGTAGTAATTAAAGTTCCTTAAATGTGACAAAACTTTTATATACCAAAAATGCCCCTCTTAGTTATGATAATATATCATTCCTTTTTAAGGATAAATTGGACTCTTAGCCCTGAAACTATGAGTTGAATGATATTATTATTTATTATAATTTTTTAGTTCGAATTTTTAAAATCATTACAATTAAGTTTGGTAATTCAGTTTAGCTGACTAATTATTGATATATCGCTAACGTAGAGGTAATATAATATTATTGTGATTGATGATGCACCTAATAAATTAAGATGATATTTCACCTTTATATTATCGATGCGTTGTATTTAATTAATTAAATTGAGTTGTGAAATTTTATTGCATAATTCTGAAAGTTCGAGCAAAAAATTACAGTAAATTAAAATTGGAGGACTAAACTTGCAATTTACCCTTTAACCTTGGGCTAAAGTTCAAATTACACACTTTTATTTAAATTATGTATTTCTTACATAAATTAAAGTCTAATTTTAAAAGTTTCAAAATGAAAATCTAAATCATTCTAAGTATTTTACAACATAAAAAGGAAACTATACATAAAAATTCCTGACTTTCAAAAACTTATATCATGAGCTTTTAATATTATCCTTTCTTTAATATTTTGAATTATTAACTTTAACATCATTGGATTCATAGAAAATTGATTTTCAAAATTTGTGAAACTTTATGAATGTGCATTTTAAATAGCTTTGATCACATTTCATTGTTCACATCTTAATTTCAGATCTTTTAGATTTGAATTTATACTAAACTTGTGCAACATACATGTATATAATAATTGAATCTCTACTCAATTAAAATATAGACATATTTCAACCTCACATTTACACCATCTATGATATGTAACATCCAAACCAATTTCTCCTTTTTAAGACAAAAGTATAATTTATATTTTTGGCTAAAATATTAAAAAAAAAATTTCTGTAAACATTTATTTTTTTTACTTTTTTCTTCTTACTTCAAAAAACTATATTTTATTTTCTTAAAATTTCAAGTTGATGCATTTACTCTTCCGCAGGTAAGATTCTGCCACTATTTTATTCAATTCTTAAAATTTATACCAAAAATATCTTTAAAAATGATGAAAATATGTTAAAATTTATTTTTTCTTTAGAAAACAAGTAACAATAATTTGGTCATTTTGTCATCTCTATTAAGAGTTAGGCTACTATACTATCGGTAGAACGGAGGCCTTCGTGCTACCAAGTTGTTTTCGATGATGCGGCTTCTAAATCGACGATCGGCTCCGTTAGACTTGATCTACACTATTAAAAGTATTTAGAAATTAAATTTCATAATTTTTCGACATCATTTGGCTAGTGATCAAAAGGTCTCAAAATTGACAATTTTAATGGTAGATGTGATGCGTTTGTGAATTTAACGGTGTAAAACAATCTAAATCAGATGAAATTTTTATAGAAAATTTTTTTTACTATTTAGAGTAAGATCAGTACCTCTGATCTTAAATTCAAGTCTTCTATCATCATTTTTTATGAGATTTTTATTTTCAGCCGTTCATTTTTAAACTATTCGTTTGATATGTAAATGATACCGAAAAATTATGAAATTTAGTTTCCAAATACTTTTAATAGTGTAGATCAAGTCTAATGGAGCAGATCATCGATTTGGAAGCCGCATCATTGAAAACAACTTGGTAGCACAGAGGCCTCCATGCTACCGATAGTATACCAGCCTAGCTTCTCTAGTAATATCGTAACCTTTTAAAAATATTTTTGAAATTTTAAGCAAGAAAACTGTAAATTTTTAAAAGTCAAAAAGAAAAGGTAAAAAATCAGGTATTTGTATGAAAAGTTTCTATATTTTAGCTTTGTTATTAGTAGTTATATCAATGAGTAAACACCAAGGACACAATTTGATTGGTTAGGGACATGAACGGCGTGATGCAATTTAAATATTTTACACTTTTTCCTTATCCAAGAACTTTTATTCTCTACTTGTTCCCTTAATATTTTTTAGAAAAACTTAAAAAAAAAAACCCTATGGTTTCGCACTTTCTCACTTTAGTACCCTGTAGTTTAAAGTGTATCAATTTGCCCCCTGTGGTTTTGTTTTTATCTTTTCTATAGCTTTTTTTTTAATATTTCGTTAAATTATATACAAAAAAATTTCAGATACCCATCTAGATTTACCGAATATTTACTTTAGTACCCTTTAATTTTAATCTTGTCACTGATTTAAAAAAATAATAATAAAATTGATAAAAAAAAAAAGAAAATCACAAGAGGGCAAATTGATACACTTTAAACCACAGAATACTAAAGTGAGAAAGTACGAAACCACAAGGGGTTTTTTAAAGTTATCCCATATTTTATTAACAAAAAAACCCTAATAAGAGCGTTTTATGAACCTTAATATACTTGGGGTGTAAATCTATACACACGTACGGTCTATTTGTTTCATCAAAAGTAAAAAGGTAAAGTTATTTTCAATTGTAAATTCTCAATTTTTAATGTATGGTCCGTTATAATTTTATTTTTGATTGAAACTCAAACTCTCTAAAATAGTATAACTACAAAAAAAAAAAAAACCAGAAAAGAAATAATGAAATATTAATTTATCTATCACACCTTTGGCTTTTATGCCATTTACTTTCGGCTGAATAAATAATAGAAATGAAAGAACAGCTATATAATCAAACAATAGAAGAAAAGTAATTTCTATTTTTTGGGAGAAAAAATATATTTTTTTTTGTTGCTTCGTCCAGAAAGAGAACAGCTAAAAAGTTTTCTTCTAAAAAAAAAAGGTAATATGGTTCCATTTTGTTCATTTTTATCAAAAATGAACACAATAGAAGAAAAGTAATTTTTATTTTTTAATTAAATTTAGTTTAGAGTGCAAAGCAATTAAACTTCGAATTTTAGAAACTCAACAACCAACAATAAATCCTTGTTACCTACGCTAGAAACGATTGATGAAAAAATAATTTTATCATACTTTAATTTATTCAAAAATCTAGTTCATTCAGAATTCACTTCAATGAAACACAGATATATATATATTATATATATATATAATATATTATATATATATATATATATATATATATATAATATATAGAGGTATAAATGCAATTTTTTTTTTTCAGATTTGTTTATAATTGCGCATGAAATGCAACTTAAAATACACACATATTCGTATCCGAATTAAAAAAAGGACAAACTTTAAATACCACCCTTATAGTTTTATACTTTGTATTTTAAAGTGTATCAATTTAGTACTCTGTGGTTTTATTTTTCTTTTTTCATCAGCTCCTCCGCTAATATTTTATTAAATTATATATAAAAAACTTCAGATATTCCACCTAAGTTTATTAAATATTCACTTTAGTATTTTTTAATTTTAACTTTGTCAATGATTTATTGGGTACTAAATCTATACACTTCAAATCACATAACACTAAAATGAGAAAATGCTAACTTAAAGTTTTTTTTTTAAAACAAAAACATATGTATACGAATGTGGAAGTCACCAGAGTCGGTCTCCTCTCTCCTCTCTACTTTCTCTCTCTAAATCAATCTCTCTCTCTCTCTCTCCCTCTTTCTCTCTCACACACACACAAACACACTCTAAATGCGAGAGCTTGCTTTATTATTAACCCATTAAATTCCCCCTCAAACCCTCAAATTTGCTTCCATTTTTCTTTTTCTTTTCCAAATTCTCACCATCTTTTTTTTTTCCCCATTTTCTCATTCACCAATTTTTTTCCTTTTTTTAAAATTATTTTGGAAATTTTTTGCTATAAATTTTTCGATCTAAATGAACCCTTGTTTCTTCGCCGCTCCCGATCCCTGCTCCCACCTCGCCGAGTACAAGCGGGGCCACGGGACCCTCCGGTTCCGATCTGTCCAATCCCTAATTAGGGTTCCGGCGATCGGCGGCGGACGGCGCAGGCTCCTCTGCCTCGAGTGCTCCGGCGAGTCGTGCGGCGACCACGCCATCGCCGTCGACGTCGACCGCGCCGAGCTCTTCTGCGGCGGCTGCGGCGACCAGGTCTACGACCCCGACTTCGACGCCGCCGTGGTCGCGGCCCGCTCCCGCAGCTACGGCGGCGGGGGGGGAGGCGGAGGGCTAGGGTTTCGGAGGAGAGGGTTTTGCTCGGGGGAAAAGAGGGGGCCCCTATGTGGGGATTGAGGGGCTTGAACAATTTGGGCAACACTTGTTTCATGAACTCGGTTCTACAAGCTTTGTTGCACGCGCCGCCGCTGCGGAGCTACTTTTTGAGTGCCCGGCACGGCGCGGAGTCGTGTCGGAAGAAGCGGAGGAGGAGCGGGCGGCGGCGGAGGGAGGCGGAGGGTAGAGGCGGTATTCTCAGCGGCGGCGGCGGCACCGGAGAGCCCTCGTGCTTGTGTTGCGAGGTCGGCGGTGTTTTCGCGGAGGTGTTTTCCGGGGAGGCGGCGCCGTATAGCCCTGCTCGGTTTCTGTACAGGTATATATATATGTATATATATGTTTATGTATAATGTTATCATCAGCAGCTCTGAATTGGATTGCTTTATGCATTCATTTAGCGGCATTCAATCGAACACCTTGTAGGCGGGGGAATTTAGTGTGATGGACTCATTTGATGCCAATTTTTAGTGCTAAGTAGGTGTTGTATAATGTAATCTTGGATTGTGGATCCACATTGATTCTCTCCTTAGGGCCTGCTTGACATTCACGATTGGATTGGATTGGATTGGGTTGGATAAGACAAATTGAGAGAGTGAGCGAGGTTGGGTGAGAAGACAGGTTTTGCAAGTAGGTGGTGCTAGGGTTGCAAGAGGTTGGGGTCATCGAATCCGGTGGGGGGATTGCTTGATTGGATTATCGAACCGTAGTCGAGAGTTTTGGATTTAACAATATCGGATTCAAGGCAATCCTAATGTTTCCCACTTGACAACATATTGTTACTCATTGTGGATCCCAACAGCTCCGAGTTGCTGAATCCTTCCTCTTTTCCAGCATCTTCCTCTTTCCCCGCATCGCTCTCTCGTTTTATTCTATCTAATCTAATTCTGAGTGCTAATCGGGGCCTTAAGACCTATATAATTTGGTGATGTGAGCCCAACTTGCCGGAATCTTGATGCATGTAATGTGGCCATGGTGCTTCTAAAAGCATCGTAGCTCAACTCTCTCTCTCTCTCTCTCTCTCTCTCTCTCTTACGGCATCCAAAAACCAAAAAAGAAATAATGGTATGCCTCCCAACCAAATTTATGCACATTTTTGTTGATATCAATTAATATCAATTAATATGGCCATTGATCCTTTAATCTAATATTTTCCAAGAAAGTTGTTTAAATGGTTGTCATTATTTCTCCGGCAGATATAAATATCGGATTAATTCAATTAACTTAGAGCTGGTAATTTTATTCTTGTAGTAATTTTTGTTTTCCAATGTACTTTTTCACATGATCGGCACATCTTAGCTGTTATTGGCCATCAGACAATGTGCTGAATGTAGCTAATTTGAAGTCCCAAACTTACGCAATTCCTAACCATTTGAGTGTGTTTTTCATACAGAAATTGTAACTTTATCAAACAAGCAGTACTTGTGTCGCCGGATGGTGTGCTTGTATTTGCTTATTCTATGGATAAAATGCAGGAAAACCCGTATAAATATCATGTTTTTCAGATTGCCCCCTGTTGCCTAATGTATCGATTTCCCTACTTTCAGGGGCGTAGTGAAATTTGTGATATTTGCAGGGGTTTTTCCTGCTAGTGTTCATTTATAATTCAAGGCTTTTGGGTTTTGAACATTTATGTTTCTTTTCTTTTTCTTTGTTTTTAAGTTGGTGGCAGCATTCATCGAACCTAGCTGGTTACGAGCAGCAGGATGCTCACGAGTTCTTCATCTCGGTGCTCGACAGGATTCATGAAATGGATCAGTCTTACTTCTTAAATAAAGGTACTTATGCTTCTTATTATTTATAGTACCTCTAGATTTTGCTGCATATATTCTCTAGATTTTGCCGCATATGTTCTAATTGATAAGTTTATCTAATTTTAGCTGTGATTATTTAGCTAATGGCTAAATTGCATCAGAGGTCAGCTGTTGACCATATTTTGCTTTTCTTTCCACAATCATTGATTTGTTACATTTGGGTCTGTAATTTTAGTTCTGCATTAAACTCGTCTAATCTAATTTGACAGAAATATCCATGTGTAATCGACATGTTGCCATTATTACATTTAATTAAACGGAGTAAAATTTCAACAAAATGTGAAGTTCAGAGATTTAATTATGGGATTTTCCCCGAAATTTGAAATAGAGATTCTCAGAAAGGGCTTACTTTTGCAGCAGGGAGTGGAGAATGCCACTGCGTTGCTCACAGGGTGTTCTCCGGGGTTTTACAGTCAGATGTCACCTGCACTATTTGTGGGTTCACATCCACAACTTGTGACCCTTGCGTCGATCTGTCCCTCAACTTAGAACAGTCGAATAAAGCGAATAATAATCATCGAATCTCTACTCTCGTGGGATGTTTAGACCTCTTCACGAGGCCCGAGAAGCTGGGCCCCGACCAAAAGTTCTTTTGCCAGCAATGCCAGGTGCGGCGCGACTCCGTGAAGCAGATGTCGATCCGAAGGCTGCCGTTGGTCCTCTGCTTCCACATCAAACGGTTCGAGCACTCCCTGACTCGAAGAACTTCGAGAAAGATCGACGAGTACTTGCAGTTCCCTTTCTCATTGGATATGACGCCTTATTTATCATCTTCGATAGTAAGGGGCCGGTTCGGGAATAGGATATTCGCAGTTGAGGAGGACGAAGTTGATATGCCAAGCGAGCTGTCCTCAGAATTTGAGATTTTCGCCGTGGTCGCACATAGTGGGAGGTTGGAGTCGGGGCATTACGTGACCTATATTCGGTTTGGGGAGGAATGGTACAAGTGCGACGATGCTTGGGTTACTAGGGTGACTGAAGGTGTCGTAAGGGCTTCGCAAGGTTACCTGATCTATTACGTGCAGAAGGAGAGGAATTAGGGTTTGTTTGACCCATTTCTTTGGACGCCTTCTTCACTTGACAAGTCAAAAGTAGAAGTTCTAATTTAAAGTTTCTACTTATACTTAGTGAAGGCCACTAGTTTTCATGCTTCTATATATCAGAAGAATCGATTTCGTTATTTATCGACTCAAGGAAGGCGAAACCGATCATTCTTAAAAGACCGAAGAATTGAGTGGCAGCAGTTATTTGCGAAAGGAGAGGAATCAAGCGCTCTTGTGGCCTCGGTGTTTGGAATGGCTTTTCCAGCTGAGAAAGCAGAAACTTCTTAAAAACCAATCTTTGGGCTAAATAAAAAGTCCAGAAAGCTCTCGATGCGAGCTTCTGGCCATCAGCGACAGAAGCTGCAGAGAGGGGATTTTAATGGAAAATTGCCAATGCTTTGAAAATCTCTACTCAAATAGTATTTCTATAGAAGCTCCCGTCACGCCAAACAGGTCGTTCGACGACCGATGGAAATCGCAATCAGGAGAAGAAGCTCATAAGATCACATTGAGAGCCAGAGGTGATTTGGTACCGGTCGACGATACGATTCTTTGAACTACTGAGGTGCGTGATCTCATCTTGTTCGTTCACTCATCGATCGAAATATGTGAACTATTCTCTTGCGCTTGCATAAAATGCCTCCCTTGGGCGCACGCCGTCGTACTTCTAAGAGTGAAAAATATTTATAAATTCGGCCGGTGCGATCCGAATTGTTGTGTACATGTTTGGAATGAATTTTTCTGGGTGGTTGTTGTTACATTGAAACTTACTGGAATTTGTCATAAAATTATTATCTCTTGGGTGATTCAGTGTTTCTGTGTGCTCTTGTACGGCTTGTAAAAGTGGTTTTAAGCGCCATGTGTAAAATTTTACGTGCAGTCCCTGCACTATCCTCTTATTGCAACTCAGTCCCTACGCTTTCCACTTGATTTCAATTTTCCCCAAATTAATAGTCTTCTCAGAAATAAACGGAGTTGTTTACTATCACGTCATTCGATTTGATGGGACACGTAAATTGATTTGGAACCTTTAAATTTGATTAAACTAATTGAACTTTGTAGGCTCTAAATTTTGCAATTTTTAATTTAAGTGCTACTTTTCATGAGGGTACCATAAAATCACAAAACATGATTTCAAGGTAGTTCAAATAATTCAGATTAAATTTAATGCTGCCATCTAGACGTCGTACTCTGACACGGGACACGAGATCGAGATATGATACGATTTCAATATGGTAATACGGCAACTTTTAAAAAATTAGAACACCAGCATAACATGAACATCGTTAATAAAATATAATATTATATTACACAAATAAAAATTAGTAAAATTTTATTGAGAGTTCATATATTTTAAGAACAAAATTATCCACCATACATAATTTATTTATATTGTCAAAAAGAATTGTGTATTTATCAAAAAGTTAAAATATGTATCATCTTTTATTATATATGCATAAAAAAATAAAATAAAAATATGTATATATATTTTTCTTAGTTGTATGCGCTATGGATCGGTGTTAAATGCACATACAAGGAGTGTCCACATCGGACACGGGTCCAACAAGGACATGCAAGTCTTATAAAAGTGTCCGTCATATATAGCTGCCGATCATCAGTTTGGATATTCTGTTGCCGAAGATGACACCAGTTGTAAATGGCGAAGGCTGCTTTTAGAAGTATTCGAACTTTACTCATATATATCGGTTATAATGATCCAGCAATAATGATGAATGACCGACCGTCCCTAGCGCAAGTGGCAAAGAGCTTGATGGTTGGTATCCCAAGTCCCAAATTCGAATTCTAATTGATTCATATTTTCCACTAAATTTATTTTTAAATAAAATAAATAAAGCGGTAACACGCTACTTATCTCTCAAAAAAGCAAAAATGATGAATGAATGTTGGCATGCATGGCTCAATGGGTTAACATTTGCGAGTACTTGAGATTGGATGAGTTGTCTTTTTTAATTTGACTATTGTTTTTATTTTTTTTTAGTTGGAAAAAAAAAGAAGAAAAACTAGCAACACCAAAAACAGCCTAAAATAATTGGTAAAAATGTATGGAGACCACATTAACTATAGCCCATTGTGAAATAGCCCTTTCAATTTTTTTTTTCTACTTTTTTATTAGTTGAGAACCTCTCTAAAGTATCAAGTAATTTAGTCAAATAATTAGAAATTTTATCAAATTCATTAATAATTTTACTGAATTGCATATTTAAATTATTTTTAGTGAATAGATTAGTAGAGTTTTTAACTGCTAGCAGCTAACAGAGCCATTAAATTTAACAAAATTTTTAACAAAGGTGACTAGAATAATTTACCGTAAAAAATTGAAAATTAAGAGATGTCATAATTAAAATTTGTTGCAACCAAGTTCTGCAATTCAATTTAGTTGACTAAATTTTAACACATTATTAATGTCAAAGTGATATATAATATTTTAATTATTGGCGCATCATCAATCACAATACTGTTATATCACTCCTACGTTAGTGATATATTGCCTTGATTGTAATAATTCTTTAAAATTTGAGTCAGAAAATACAATAAATTAAAATCTAAAATAAGAAAAACATTTCAAAGAAAATCCAAAAAGGACAAGTCCATGTTTGTTCATTTGTTCTTACATGCGCATCAAAATCCCACGTAGGCACCCAAACAGGCACACCATTTGCGTACTTAAACATGATCCAAGCTACAGACTAATTGTCCAAAATAAAGGTAACAAACCAGCTAATCTAGCAGTTGGTGGTAAAAATTATATAGTTTTACTAGCATGACAACATATTTCCTAAAAAATAAAAACGGAAGAACGATTAGTTATGGTGACAAACGATCAGAGGAATAAAAAGAAAATGAGGATCGCATCGAAGGTAAGTCGTTTAGGGAAAGAAACGGGACGTGGCGCATTGCTGCCATGGTGGTGACGATGAGCAATTTCGGCGATGGCGCCTCCGACCCCCCTTCCGCCGATCACCCTCCCCCCCATCATGCGGCCGCCGATCCTGTGCGAGTTGCTCGACATTTTCTCGGCTTCGGTATGTTTGTTTCCTTTGAATATTCTGCTGCTATTTGATTCGGCATTTTCATTTGCTTCTACACAAACACGATTTTAGAATATTAGATTGGTTAGAGTTCTTCTTGGCCTCATTGTAGGGTGCAGTGTTGTTCGATAAAGTATTATTTTAAACAGCGTTATTAAGAAGAGACCAATTATGAAACCAGTATAGGTTCGCCGTGCGCAAGAGTCAGAAGCTCAAAAGTGCATCTAGTTTTCCCACTTTGCCAACCACTAACCCGTTATGGGAGAAACTTAGCAAGACTCGTAGAAGAATGCAACAAATAACAACTAATAAGAATTGAGCTGAAATACTATTAATAGGAGTCCGGCTACTATCCTATTAATAGGATTGGAACTATTGTCCTATCAAATCGTTTTGATTGATCAGAACTTCAAATTGATAATCGGCACCGTTGAAATTGATCTACACAATTAGAAATGTTTAGAAACCAAATTTTGTAATATTTAAAAAGCATTATCAAGTTCATCTTAAGAGTTAAAAAATAAACGGTCATAAATAAATAACCTTATTAAAATAGAGGTTAGACTTTCTTAATTCATAATCAGAGTTGTCAAACATTATCTAAATAGTATAAAGAATTTTCTATCAAAACTTCAAGCAATTTGGATTGCTCTACACCGTTAAACAAGCAAACGGCTCATATAGGCCGTCAAAAATTGTCGATTTTACGACACTTTGATCACCATGTAAATAATTTTTAAAATTTATGAAATTTAATTTCTAGATATTTCAAATACTCTAGATCAATTTCAACGGCTCTGATCATCGATTCGGAATCTCGATCATCAAGAACAATTTGATAGGACAAGTGCTACTATCCTATTAATAGGATAGTAGCCCTAGCCCTATTAATAGTGTCTAAACTTTTTTACTATCAAGTTTTTAACTCTTGGATAAAAAATTGTAGGATTAAGATGATAATGATCTCCTAGGGTTTAGTGGTGGTCCTTTAGGGTTCAGTGGGTGATTGGTTGAATAGTATTATCTAAAGGGTGGAATTGATTAATGTAGATCTAACGGCTAAAAAATCGATAGTAAAAGAGCCCAAAATACTATTAATAATATTCCAGCTCAACTCCATCTAATATAGAGCCATTTATTATATTTAACAAAAATTTTAACAACAGTGACAAAGAATAATTTACAGTAAAAAGTTGTTAGTTCAGAGATGCCTTAATCAAAAAAGGAAAAAAAAAAAAAAGAAAAAAAAAAGAGGAAACTGAGGGAAATGGTGTACAGTTGGGGGTACTCCATACATTTTTATCAAAAAAATTAGAGATCCATAAACAAAGATTACAGAGATGGGCAGAGATCAAGCTGACATAAAATAGGGTAAATTGCATGTTTGGTTCTTAAACTATGAGTCGGGTGATACTTCGTTCGTCAAACTTTAGTTTATTATAATTTCAAACTAGAATTTTTAAAATTATTACAACTAAGTTTCACAATCTAATTTAATTTATTAAATATTGACGCATCACTAGTATAAAAATGATATAGCATCTTAATATTAGCACGTCAGTAATCACAACACTGCTACATAGACATTAATGATACATCAATATTTAATCAAATAAATTGAGTTATAGGACTTGATTACAATAATTCTAAAAATTCAACTAAAAAATTATAATAAATTAAATTTTGAGAACCAAAATATCATCTGCTCATACCTAACGTACAATTTACCCACCAAAATAAGAAAAATATTTAATAAAATCCAAACAAGACCTGTCCATGTTTGTTCATTTGTTGTTATGTGCGCATCAAAATTCTATATAGGCACCCAAACACGCACGCCGTATCCATAGAACATGATTCAAGCTACAAACTAATTACCCTAGATAGAAGTAGCGAGCCAACTAATCTAGCAGTTGGTGGTGAAAAATAAATAATTTTAGTAGCATGAAAATATTTTTTTCAAACAAAAGAGGATAGAAGCGAAATAGCGGTTTCAAAATGATAGTTCGCAGTGACAAACGAGGCCTAAACTATCTGATCAGAGGATTAAAAGGGAAATGAGGATGGCGTCGAGGGAAATGAGGATGGCATCGACGGCAAGTCGTTTAAGGGTAGAAGTAGGAGGTGGCGCATTGCTACGATGGTGGTGACGCTTTCGACGAGCGATTTGCGCTGCGCCGCCTCCGATCCCCTTACCGCCGACCGCCCTCCCGCCCATCCCGTGACCACCAATCTTGTGCGAGTTGCTCGACATTTTCTCGGCTTCAGTATTTTCATTTGTTTCTACAAACACAATTTTACAATATTAAATTGGTTAGTCTTTTTTTTTCTTTTTTGGCCCTATCGTAAGGGTGTAGTGTAGTGTTGTTCGATAAAGTACTGTTTTAAACGGCGCCATTAGGAGGAGACCTATTATGGAATTCGGTATAGGTTCACCATGCGCAAGAGTCAAAAACTCGAAAGAGCATCTAGTTTTAGGCCTAAAACTTGCTTCTGCTTCATTCTCCCAGAGGAAAAAAGTTCAGTGAGTTATGGCAAAGTGGAAAATCCCGTCAAAGAATGCAATAAATAATCTGTTTGGCCGCACTGAAACTTCTATAGAAACATTATTTCGATAGTGTTCGGCAAAAAAACTAACAAAAAATCCTACTCCACGAATCTTCTTCTAGAACCCCTACTGCAGAATGAGTTTAAAAGCTCGTTTTAGCTTTCTGCTACAGAACGTTTTTTTGGCAATCTCTTGATAATGACTGTTTCTCGAGTAAAGAAGTTATCGGAAAGATGAACGAAGCAGGTGCTAATTCATAAACCTACAAAGGTAACACAAAGGGAGGCTCCAAACCTTGGGGTTCTTGGCTTGGGTGTTGTGGCATCTGATGAATTGTTCCATTATGAGAAGTTCCATCAGCCATGGTTGAAATGAGCTGGAGCATGAGGATGAGGAGACAGCATTGGAGAAGAGAGATCTTCATCTGATAGATTTTGGCTGGCTGGCTGGCTGGCTGGCTGCCAATAATTTGATGTGATAGGTTGGTGGAAGCTCTAGGAGGGCTTTTGTCTATGGAGGGCTGATGGGCAAATTAGAGGAGACAGCTGCAGAAAAATAATTGACTGCTCTGGCTTCGCTTGTAGCAGTGTTTTTATTGCGGATACCTGGCACCACAAAGATATATTATGTCCTTGCCTGCTTATTTATTGACTTTCAGAATAACTTCTCTATGGCAATTAGCAGCATGGTAAATTTGAATGTCCGGAGGTTTTACTGCAGTCAAGAGTTGAGCTGAGCTTCTGTGTTTCAAGGTCAGAAGTTTCGGTCTGGAGCTTTTACTTCTACTACAACTAGAAACTATTATTAGAAGATTGTTATTAAAATACTACTGATGTTTTTTTCTGGATAGCTCTACTTGAGAAACATCTTTGCAAAGTCTCCGGCCAAACCAGAAAACCACTTGTAAGCTTAGCGGCAAAGTGCCCAGTAGTCTATTCTAGAGATCGGGAGTTTGTATCTTCATATGTGCCTAAAATCAGGGTTTGCGTTCTGAGCTTTGATTTAAATATACATAGATCTTTAGAGAGGATATTTCAGATACGAGATCTACGAGCACTGTCAAAAAAAACAAGAGGGAAAAAAAAAAAAGAGCAAGAATATAAAGAACTAGATTACACTAGAGAATACTTCTAAAGGAAGGCAAATAAAAGTACACAGAGTGGCTTCTAGGAAAATATGAGGCAAAGTATAATCTTTTCTTAAAGGGCGAAGGAGGTTCCATTTAGATTATGACGAGTAGACAACAAGGAGATAAGGATGAAATCAAAATGACAAAAAAATTGCAATCTTTTTGCACATTTTAATTACTTTAGTTGGTGGTGGGGATCCATCATACTTGCTACCCGCTAAGGATGCCGTGCCAGACTTCACTTTGCCATGTGGGTGGTGAAAACAGAGGTGGGAATAACAGTTCCCACCTTATAACGGGCTAACCAGTTAAGGTGGGAACTGTTGTTCCCAACCCAAAGGTGAAACAAGCTCAGGAACAGCTTTTTCCTGAGCTTGTTCCACATATAAAGAGAGAGATTTGTTTTAAATTAGAATTTATTAAGAAAATTTAAATTTTGATATTTTCAAATTTTCAAATTTGATACTTTAAAATTTTCAAATTTAAATTTGAACTTAAATTTTAATTTCAAATTTTGAAATTTAAAAGTTAAAATTCTAAATTTAAAAATATAAATATAAAATTTAAAAATTCAAATTTAAATATAATGAGAGGGATAACATTATTATTTTCTATTTATAACTACCCACTGTTCTTCTTATTCAATCTTATCTATCCAAACGCTATTTTTTTTATTTCCGAAAACAACCTAATATTCATCCAAACGTAAAATTGACCTAGTTCTTACTTATACCTATCTCTGAAATAAACTATTTTTACTTATATCCAAACTAAACGAAGCCATATAGTACAACGAAAATTTTACACCCTAAACTTCTTATCGTTCATATTAGGTCATTTGTCTTATCAAAAAAAAAAAAAATCACTAAAATCCTAAAAGGATATTCTCAACCTTCGGATCCAAGAGCGTGAGATGTGTATACTTATATAGAAGGTGCACAAATAGTTTTTTTTTATTTTATTTTAATCTTATTTTATTCATCATTGAAGGAACAATTATTGCTTGTACAAAGAATATCATTGCATTCATGCACCATGCATTTATAAACTTTTGGGACAAAACCAAAGTAAAATAATCTGGGGTGTCACACTATCTGATGATCAAAATAAAACTTCCAAAAAAAGGAAAAAAAAAATCAAGAACTAGTAGTGCATTATCTGATGCTGAAAGTACAACTACCCTTAAAAAAAATAAAATAATAAATACTTCCAAAATGCAGAAGAAAAGTCTCGACTCCGAAGCCTCCTTAATAACACCCTCAATAATAACCCACTACTTTTAAGCGCAACTATACTATAATTTTAACTGCACAAAATTTTAAATATCTTGTCAGATTAATGCACTTGAATTCAACCTTTGTAGTCAGAACACGATAAAAAGGCTCTAACTGTACCAGTTAAAACTACACTCAGGTTGACCGCAGTTCCAACCATAGTAATTAGAGAGAATAATTTAAGATAGGAGATAAAATTACCTATCTTACCGTTTTTTAAACTAATCACCTTCTAACGAAGAAAATATATTTTTCTGGTGGTGATTTTACTATCTCATACATAAAGTAACAAAAGCAATAAATAACTACATACATCGAAATAAATTATTTATAACTACAGTACTTTTGATTAATCTAATTAAATAAGATATATATAGTTATAACTATTATAATTCTTACTGCATATGCTTCGACTATACTGTATTTATAATTATAAAATGTTTTACATGAACCATTCCATACCTCCAAAACGGTTTTGCACACGAAGCACATCTACTCCGAAACTTATAAATCATGTTGATAGAAGATTATTTAGCTAAACGCGTAAAATGTGTGTGGGTATTGTAAGGAGATTTTCCATTAAGTAATGGTAAATGTGATAAAATGAAAGGTTGAGAAAAATGCAACATGTACTTTTTGGATCAGTAATTGCCAAATGGTTATGCAATGCAATTTTGATTTTTTACCTTTTGTTGCTCTCAGAAGTGAGAGTACAATGGAGCATATTAGAACTATGTTTAAATGTATAGATTATTTGTACCTTCACATATTTTATAGTATATAATTTATGAGTCCGACTAGTATGCTATCGATAGCACAAAACATTTAGTGCTTCAAATTTTCTGCCGTTAGATTTATCTCTTTTATCATTTTCATCCGTTCGATTATACTATTCAACTAACCACCCACTCAATCCTAGGAGGCCCACTTCATCCCAAACGCACATCTTTTAATCCAAGAATAGAAAACTTAATAGCACCAAGTTATTGGTGCTATTAATACTATTCCAGCCTAGTTCTATAATTTATTAAGAGAAGGATATGATTTAGGGGTAAAATGTATGAAAAGTTCCTGTACTACCAACATATTGCACCTTGGTCCCTGCTTACTCACTTGAACAATTAAATCCCTAAATCTTCACATATATTACACTTTAGTACTTAAATATAAAATAATAGTAGTAATAATAATTCTTTTTATAAATTAATCATTTTGCCTATTCTATAAGATGACATACTTTTTCTGTTTTATTCAGGCTAGTTTAAAAGATCAATTTTACAGTGAAAGCTAATAAATGTTTGCTTTATTCACTGTTAAGGTCCAAAGTGCAATATCTACATAACAAATGAGAAATTTGGGAGCAAACGTGTTCAACTTCAAAGCAAAGGGACCATGTAGCAATATCGAGATAGTACAGGGACTATGCTTACATTTTACCTAACAATTTTGGCCCCTCAAATTATATCAGAATATCCAAACCTGTGCAATAGTTGACACACATTACACCATAGAAATTTGTAGTGAGGAGAGAGAGAGAGAGAGAGAGAGAGAGAGAGAGAGAGAGAGAATTGGAGAATCCAACAAAGACTAACACCTTTACTACTAGAAAAAATTTCTTTATTCTCTAATATAAAATGCTTTATAGAGGGATCTACATATAGTTTTCGAAAATCTTATATAGTTTTATCTACAAATATCAGAAATGAAGAACCCTATGTTTGTTTAGAGATATAAAATGTTCTTGTAATCCAATTAAGATGCATATATATTCAGCAAATTTAGAATAGATGGGGCTATGGACAATATGTATATGTATATTCAGGAGAAGAGTTTAGAAAGAACTTGTATGTCGAGCATCCCTTGGGTAGCGACGGGGCCCAACTCCTTCGCCAACTTGCCAACGGCTCGCTCCATGTAGAGTGTATAGAGCCCGTTCATGTTCTCGAGGAGTTCCAAATCCTTGCGCGCTTTGAGAATCGACCTCACCCATTCTTCGAAAAGCTCTGCATCATAACACGCCTTGACTCGCATCAAACTTGATCATTGTACTACTTTGGTTCCAAAAACAAGTTATGGGAGTTAAGGCGACCGCAAAGAAATAAAGAAAGATGTTAAGTAAATATTATATGTAGTTTGTTTCAGAGGATTCGTAATTTATCGGATGAATATACACTTTTATAACATTTATACTAACATTTACAATGCATGTCTGAAGAAAAGTTTAAATCAATGAACTAAAAACAGTATAACACATAGAGGACGAACAAAAAGGTCTCTAAGGAAATATTAGAGGCATTAGAGCACACAAACTAGTACATGGTAAATAGAGAAATCAGGTTGATGTGTCCATTGTGGAGTCAAAGATGGAACAATTGACGATACGTTCACGATCATCGAGAAGAAAATTTTCGAGTTAGAGGTGGTGCTATCCCTTCATTCATAGTAGCGGCGACACATACGCTCTACTAACCCTGGGTCCAAGAGTGGTGGCTACCACGCCTAAAGAGCGTACCAACGATGGTACGAAAAGGAGGAAAGTCATAAGAGTCATATTCATGTATACAACCTCTTTCAAAGAACCTATGAATGTGCAGTGGAAACCCGTTCATATTCTTCTTCAAATATGTTACACAGGTCAGCCCAAAATATGAACCATAAAAGAAAACTCCTAGAAAACCGAGCACTGGAATACCAGTTACAATACCTATCAGGCAAAGATGGATGCTTACTCTTGTCGAAGCGTTCATCGCTCATCCAGCTTTTTATATAGTCCAAAATCAAGAACTCCACAAGTTGAATCCTGTTTCATCGGAAAAAGATATATGAGTAACACAATAGTTAAAAGAGTGAATTAAAAGAGATGCAAATTCCTGATGAAAGTCAGCAGTAGAGTATATAATAGTGTGACAGCATAAGCACAGATTATGTTTTTATTTTTAAGAGTCGAAGGAGATGCTTACATCATGAACATGCTGTCATGCATTCCAGGGAAAGTATCATCAAATGGATCGGTGAAGAGAAAGCTCTCAGCTACAATGGAGATTTTTTCTGAAACCGAAAGCAATATTCGCTGGCCAAAATATGCTTCATTCCCTAGCTTGCGAATTAAGTGTTGAATGCAGAACTGGGAATCTGAAAAAGAATCTGCAGATCCGGATATGTATTACGAGAGATCTAGAGATATTACAAACATAACAGTATAAAGTTGTTATCACATCTGTCTCCCAGCAAAATCTGACATCTCATACTATGCTTCAAAAGCTTAATTTCTGTCATAACATTTGTTCCAAGTTCCAACATTATCCTGTGAAAAAGATCAAAGCCGGCATCCCCCATGGATTCCGATGACTGCACAACTTGGGGGTACTTTTGTAAGAAACCACAAATTGCACGTTCAAGCGGTATATGCTAAGCTTAAATTTACAACATAATATAGGTTAACTGATGATTTTGCAGGGGTATACATGTAACAAACCCCAAAGTTAAGTACCAGATGTTAACAACAGAATCAGAAAATAAGCATCACAAGATGCAAAATACATATTTGCTCGCATCTTAATATATCTTCCCAGCCATACCTCTATTGAGGTGAAACAATTTATAAGGTTAACAAAAGATAGATAAAAGGAATTTATACATAGTTGGAAGAACTGCATGCTAAAGAACAAAGAAAGAAGTAAAAGGCATTGGAACACAAACAAGTCAACCAAAGTAACCATCAACTGAAAGTTAAATGCGTAGCAAAAGAATTCAGGACAAATTGTATGAAATAAAATTAAAAAAGATCAAAGTTACACCACAGGAAAAATAGTAGATATTACAGCTCCTGATCAATGCCAAAGTCGGAAGACAATATTCTGAAATACCAGAATAAGAGCAATTCATGCTTTTCACAAATAAAAGAAAAAAGAGCAACTTATTTGACCATCCAAAACATGAGGAAAAATATACATATTTGAAATTTGAAGCTTACTTCTTATGTATTTCCAAGTAACGGTGGCCTTTCAGAGTCGACTAGTCAGTTCCACCCACAGCCATATTGTTCATCATACATTAAAACTCACCAAGTCCAACAGACACAAATAAGAACAAAAATATCACCTGAACTCAGCTTGCTATCATTCATGGTGCACATTCTTTTCATCAGACGCATGATCAATCCATTGGCCATCTCTTCAAGAAGCTCACTCTCCTTTTGTGATGATATTATATTCTTCAATGAGGCTTTCAGAGACAACAGTTACAAAACCTTATTATGCACTCAATTAGATAAGAGTAGAAAGAACTTGTGCAATTGAGAAAATAGCTAGTCCTGGTTTAATTGAATTCTGAGATATCATAAGACCATGCAGTGACCAGAAATAGCCAGCTAGATGGTACGAGAGAAGACCACAGATATCACATGCAAATATGCATGGAAGAGTAAAATCAAGCTTTCAAGTTTTATGTGCAAATTTTAATATAGAAATGTCAAGCAGATATGTCAATAGAAGTATCAAACTATTCATGTAGATAAGCAAGAGATTTTTAGCAGGCACTTGGACCTTGTAATCGAACTTGTACAACAATCCAAAGTAAGGCATGCATAATTGAGTTTTAAGGAAAATTTAGGTCTTTTTTGACCTTAAACGATTATCGTTTTTCTTTTGTAAATTTGTTTATCTCATCTAGATGATTTGGGAAGATAGCATTATCTTATTAATCACTGGCAACCTATATGCCAACGCGTGATTGGAAAATAACAATTAGGTTTTTGACAAGAGAAATGCTTTTGGGTACCCCACTTTGGGGCACCTCACAATATTATTGATGTGTTGGCTAACACATGCGGAGGGATTAGGGTTTAGGATTTAAGGTACAATAATGGTGCTTAGAGTTTAATAATGATGTTTGGTGTTTAGTAATTAATATATGGGATGTAATAATGACAATGCCACGTCATCAACAGTATTGTGAGGCACCCTCTAGGGTACCTCTAGCAGCACTCTTTTGACAAAGGTTGACATAGTGTGATTCCCTATTAAAGGTGTGCAGTTGATGCGGAAACTGATGAGTAAGGCCTGCCCTACATTTGATGCCTTTTAAAAAATTTAAAAAAAAAACATTTTTTTTCTGTTTTTTCCTGCATCTGGATTGGGAGGAATATATGATCCACAGAATTGAAAGGAGCACATATAAACAGCATGTTTTAATATTTTACAAACAGAATGCAGAATGAAGAAAGGAAACATAACAAACAAAATCATCAAAACAATCACCTTTAGTGACCAAACATATCATCCTTACCCAAAATAAAATCTACAGCTTGATGACAGAATGTAGAGAAAGAGGAATCATATTCTCCCTGTAAAATAAATTTAGATGTTAAGAAGCAGTAAAAGTGAAAATCCGAAATAGATCCTACTGCGAAGATCTACCTTCCCCATAATATTATCAGATAGCTCCACCAGAAATTCAATTGATGTGCCAAACCGCTCTATCTCATTTTCGTTATTGAACTCTGCATACATCAAAAAAAGTGTCATTAAGGTTCTTATGATATCCACATAAGGAATGCATGTTCCTTTTTGCCTAAATACATATGGTGGCAAAGATAACTATTACACACTTCGTTTTGGATCAAAATCTCCTATGTAAATGAGTGCACATGAGTTGACAACGCCAATTGTTTGTAGATAAGAAGCCTAATAAACCAATCACTTGCTACTTAACTATCTTCCTATTAATATTTCATCTCTGATACACCGACCGTCCCTAGAGCAAGCGGCAAAAGGCTTGGTTGTTGGTACCCGAGACTCAAGTTCGAATCCTAGTTGATTCACATTTCTAGCTAAGTTTATTTCTAAATGAAATAAACGAAGCGGGTAGCGTGCTACCTATCTAAAAATAAAAATAAAAAAAATTTTCATCTCTGATACATATCTATTTAGTTATCTTTCCTGCTACAAATTATTGTTAGTCGGTGTTGTTAACAAGTAACGTAATCAGATTGCTTGCTGAAATTTTTTAAATGATAGGAAATGAGAGTTCTTGCACAATGTCACTATACTGCTAGATCCACATTACATACACATGCACAGAACACACCCAAAAAAAAAAAAAAAAAAAAAAAAGAAATAAAAAAAGTAAAGAGTCTAATATCATTTTCAATGCCCAAAATACCAGATATAAGAGTTAAAACAATTGATCTCTTCCCCGCAAACAAAAACTAACTACAACACTTTAGGGATGTAGTGCTATTTACCTATGAAGCTTCTCCGACGAATCGAACCGTCAACCCTTTTCCTCCTCTCTTTCCATCGAACTGCAATCCACACACACAACAAGCACAACCATCTTATCTCGTCTCAAACCACCAACAAATGCTATAAAAGAGGGGCAACATATACTACAATCAAAACCCTAGCAGGAAACGAATCAAACCGCACATACCCAGCCTCAGGAACCGCCTCCGGAGAACCTCATCAATCCAATGCCCGCCGCCGGCCCCATCTCCGCACCCGTCGAAGAAGTGGCACCGGCACGAGGCGATCGGCGGCCGCTCGTCCTCACAACGAACCCCGTCTAATCAATCCCCAAATCCCAATCACACGATGCATTGAACGGAACAAGAGGGGGAGAGGAGAGAGCGGGGGGGCACCTTGGAGTAGCTTGAGCTCCTCCCGTAGCCTCATTAGCTCCCGCTTCCGATCCTTCGCCTGGGAGAAGAGGACGATCGTGGGGTTAGGGTTAGGGTTAGGGTTAGGGTTTTGGAGCGGGGTGGTGGGGGGAGAGGGGTAGGGTGTACCTTGCGCTTCCAATGGAGGAGGGGATCGGGATCGGCTGCGGAGGAGGAGGGGGGAGGAGAGAGAGGGTGGCGACGATGGCGGAGAAGGGCGAGGGCGAGGGCGACCTTGAGGGAGGGAGAGCTCGGGGTCGAGGGAGCCATGGCGATGGGCGAGGGTTTGGGTTGGGGGGGGTGGGGTTTTATAGTGCGCGAGAGGGAATTGGGAGTGGAGGGAAGGGAAGGNAAAAAAAAAAAAAAAAAAAGCGAAGGAGTAAAAAGTAGGGTAAAGAATGTGTATAAAACCCCTCAACTATAGCAGACCTTGAAATAGATCCCTTAATTATTTTTTGTTATTCTTTTTTTTTTTTACTAACAGTTTGGTTCGGATAAAAGTTAGAACTAGCCATTACAGGGATAGATACAAGTATGGAAATAAGAAAAATAGTGTTTTAATGAAAATTGGATTGTTTCCGAAGATAAGAATAATTATAAATAGTTTTATATAAAAATTGAAGGTATTGGTGGAGATAATCAAGAACTACTATTCTCGGATAAAAAATTAGCGTTTGGGTATAAAGGGGATAGGGGCCTATTGGTTGCGAGTCTTGTGACTTCGTTAGTTATTGAATATTGAATTTTGCTTGGTTTCGTTTTATTTGTTGAAAAATGACTAAGTTTATTAAATTTGATAAAATCTCCAATAAATTTAATAAACCCTCTGGTTTTTCTTTTTACTAATATTATTTAATTTTAAAAATATAAAAGTTTCTCTGGGATATAGTTGAGGAGGTCTCTATTTTTCGTTTTTTTTTGGGTACGATTGAATATATTCAAGTCCCGGGTGATCTTAGGATGTGTTTAATTCTCTTTTTTTTGGGTTCAAAATAGGCTAATGAACTCGTAAAAATTGTCTTTTCTTAATTGCATGAATCATAGATTGTTAAAAAAGAAAATATGAAAAAAGAAAATGAAAATGATATATTAATATTGATTATACGTATTTGTTTGATAAACTACTATTTTGGGCTTTTGGGGGCATATTCCACATTACTTCACTCAGAGAATGTGCTCTTTGTAAGAATAATTAGATGCACCATTTAAACAAAATAAAGCATAGCTAAATTGTACTTCCTAAAATACCTTTATTATAAAATATTTAGATGCTTCGAAAAAATATCTTAAAAATAAAGAAATAGTTAAATTATCGGTCAAAAAAATAAAGCCAAGCCCCTAAGAAAAAAATTTTAAAAAAGAAAATCATTCTTTCCAATCTCTCTCCCTTCCTCTCCCTAGGGTGTTGTTTTGTTCCTACAAGAAGTGACTTTTTCAGTTTTCTACATATTTAGTTCTACGGAAACTTAGTATTTTTAAAAAAAATAAATAAATTTTATGAAAAACTAACATTTTTTATTTTTCTTAAGAAAAATTCAGAAGACGAAAACATTAATTTTTCATTTACTTTCAGAAAAAAAGTTAATTTTTGTTGAAACTAAAAAGATGGGAAACTGTGAAAAGCGCTTCCGTTAAAAATCTTTTTTTCAAAAAAGAAGTTTTTATACTTTTTCGAAAAACCAAACAGCTTTTAAACCCGCCACTGACCCCTTCCTTCCTAGAGATGTCAACGGGTCGGATTCGGGACGGATTTTTAAAAATCCGAATCCGAACCCGACTCCAAACTCGAGACCCGAACCCGAACCCGAATCCGACGGATTTTAAAAATCCATATCCAAACCCGAACCAGATCAAAAATCCGAAACCCGAACCCGAACCCGAACCCGAAAATTTGAACCCGAAATAATTATTCTTTTTTCAATATTTCAAAATATATTATATTAAATTTAAATTTTTAAAATACAAATTCAAATATAACATCAAATTTTTATATATATATTATATATAATACAAAATAAATTCGGGTTCGGGTCAGGTTCGGGTTCGGGTCGGATACAATCAAAATTCATATCCGAATCCATATCCGTCGGGTTTTTATTTTTTATATCCATATTCAAATTCATATCCATATCCATCGGATATATTCGTTTCATTCGGATTCGGGTTCGGATAAAATTTTGGATATTCATGCCCATTGACATCCCTAGTCCCTCCTCTGCCTCTGCCTCTGTTGCTCCCTCCTCCGTCACCTCTCGGCTCATTGTTACCGAATGAAGTATATGATCTCAAATTCTGTTTTTCTGTTTTTCCATAATCTACAGTTATTGAGATATTGAAAAAAGAATATGAGAAATACTAGTTGTGTGCTTTCAAAAAATTGATGCTTCTAAATAGACCTTGAATAGGCTGAGATATATGAGAGAAGTCCCCTACGGCTAGTTTTTTTTGAAAATTTCGAGCTCTGTTGTGGTTAATTCAACGGCTAACTTTTGAGATGGAAGCTTTCGAACAGCTAATTTTTGTCCAAATTTTAAACTCTACAGTTTAATGGCCTAATTTTTAGAATTAGAGCTTTCTATCTATATTTGAGAAATATTTAATAATCTAACTTTCAAATTTGAAGCTATCTAACACTAAATTTTTAAACTCGATAGAAATCCTATGAAATTACACAATATATATTCAAACAGCTTAAAAATAAAGGTATGAAATGCCGTAAAATTACAAGATTTTCTATTTTAGTGGGGCCTAAACAATAAAAATATGATACGTATAAAATTTATCTACATGTGCATCAAAATAGCATGTAAATATGATATATTTTATTCATATCCTATCTATTTAAATTAAATAAAATCCTAATTAGACTTTGATGGAAAGTTGATCTGGACTTTATATAAAAGGATATTGATCCTGCCACCTCCTCATACGCATTCTGATAAATAATTATCATCGGTTTCACACCATATAATAGAGTGCCTAAGATAGAAGGAGAAACCAAATTTTCCAAGTTCGGTTGATTACGTTCATATCGGTACAGGACTTCTCGCTTCCGCAGATTGATCAAAAATTTATTCTCAATGGCGCTCTGTGACTGTGAGTTATCTTATTTTATTTTGATCCTGAAGATTTTGGTATGTATTTAATTTTTTTCTTATTTTACATAGAATATACAGGCCCCAATTGCGTTAAATGCTTAATTCAATATACAGAGAGTTCTTTCTTACCCAATAAATGCCTAATTCAATGTACACAAAGTGGCCTGGTCCAGGTAGGAAGATGGTCTAAATTTACTCTGGTGGAGCATATATATTAACTAATTGGATCTTCAATAAATGCATATACCAGATTTGAGCTGTTCAATGGGAACTCACAGTGTACAAAAACATAAGATGCTGTAACCACTGAGTCGGGTCGGGTCAGGTCGGGTCAGACCGGATGTAGGAATTTGGATCTGGATCTTAACCATTTTATGTCCGGGTCCGAACCAGATCGAACAAATAATCACTAACAAAGATTGATTAATGGTTACAAAGCTATGAGACCACTAAATACAGAGAAGCAACAAACTATATGAAAAATAATGAATCAGCTGTAGACAGAGAAGTGATAAATAGTATATTAATGTAGTACTAGATGCTGATATGAAACAACTTGCATTAAAGTGAGTGGTGCCACTAAGAAATAGGTTTATAAATACGCTGAACGATTCAACGAACTAAGTTCTTAAGAAATCGATGCCGATTGTCCTAATATCAACCAACATATAATACAGAAACATTAGCTTAGTCAAGCTAAATATAAAACTCAAAGCTTCAATAACTCTTTTTTATGCACAAAACAAATGATACAGAGTTACAATGTATGAAGCAGTTTTGTTTAAACTTGGCATGTCAAAACAGAAAGAGAAAAGAAAAGGATAAAAGGAAGAAAACATAAAACTTGTACATATGGCAACATCCTACTAAGCTTATGGATCATAATGTCTGTTGGCAATTACACGGCAAGGTGGATATGGAGTTAAGTTCCGGCTATAGCTAAACTGCACTTGTGCTATAATAAGTAAAAAATACTTAAAATATTTAGAACCTTCAAAATTGACATTCACACTCAATTAGTTTTCCCTTCTATTCAAAACTCAAAAATATGCTTCATGGATCAACCATGTTCTGAGATTCTCTGTTTATCTTAACGCTCTCTTATCGACAAGCATATCTTTTATCTATTATCTACCTTCTGTAGCAGAAAAATTCATGACAAACTGTTTGGTTCAAACTCCCTGACGCTAAAAAAGTATTTTATACTTCTAAAACTGATTCATTTTAGAACTGAATAGTTTATCTTGAATTTATATTTGGCTTTTCTTTTCAATATAGAATTTGACATATTGTTCTTATATAATTCAATGTACAGCATAACAGCCTTCAATTATAATAATAGATACCTTTTTGCAGACACCTTCTAAGAATATTCTTCAATTAAAAGAACAGATAAAGAGCCCAATGCCTAAAGGGACATATACTCTTCAACTCAAAAGCCATAATTGAGAAAATAATAATAAAGTAGCCTGCAACCACTGCACTTTCCTTTCTTAGCTTTTTTTTTAAAAAAAAAAACTCACTCATTTCTAAAAGAGACAATGCAACCACTGTACTTTCCTTTCTTAGCTTTTTTTTTTTTTAAAAAAAAAAAAACTCACTCATTTCTAAAAGAGACACTGCAACCACTGCACTTTCCTTTCTTAGCTTTTTTTTTTTTAAAAAAAAACTCACTCATTTCGAAAAGAGACATTTATTCTGTTGAATCTACAACAGCAGAAGGAATGTCCACAATTATAATACATATTTTTCTGCATAATTTGAGAGCAATGCATTTATTCTTATAACATATGTAATATCCATATAAGCAAGCAAACATATAAATTTTCTATTTTTAAAGAATTTACACATAACACCCCTCCCATTAAAGCAGTGTTAATTGCCGGTGAAAATTTGACACTTTACTATTTGTGCTATACCTTCTCGAATATGTCCTCAAAAACGTTTCAGGGGGGAAATTCAGTAAGAACAAAGTGTTTTAGATTTGTTGTTGAGATGGGATTAAGAAAAGATTGCAAGGAAAAATGACAGTTAAAATATTGCAGAGGGATATATGTAAAAGAGTATGTCTCAACTGACACAATCAAACAGGAGGGATGTACATGTAACTTTTGCAACTTGTGTATTTTTAGAAGAATGAATAAGTAAACTCTTTTAGAACAAGGATATTTTCCAACAGATAATATTGGCTCAATAATCAAAAGTAAAGACCTCTAAATTATTTGTCTACTAGGCCCAATAATAAGCAACATACATTCGCAAAGCACATCAATTCAACAAAAGAATAATTAGATATTAACTAGTAATAATAACAACAATTCAGCAAAAAATAATTCTCATGAAATTAGCCAAGAATATTTTGGAAAAGAAGAACATTAGATGCTTAAAGGATAACAAATCAATCATGCATTCACAATATCGAATCTCAACAATCTTCCCATATCACCATAATCATCAAACTACATAAAACCAGCTAACAATAAGATCACAGTAAATTACCACAAATCCAGGAAGTTTAAGTCAAATATAAGTATTCGTAACAAAGACCCAAATCTCACGTTTCAATCAGAGAATTCAAGCCAGAAACATATATAATCACAAATATTATCAATAGCAAATCAGAGGCAACTGAAGTTTGTTTGCAAGTTTTTTAACCAAAAATTAGACAAAAAACACACATTATATGCATATGATGTAACAAATCAGGGACCCATTCACAACATTATATTATATATATCCACAATAATAGAACAAGATTTCAACATCACTGGTACGATCAGATCACATATTCCATCAATCCACATGGAATCAATTCAAATCCAGGCATAGATAAACAATAATAATATAATACCACTAATTTAGGACAATTAATTCTTCAATTAAAAACCAAATTAGATGCTCATAATCTAAGAACCCATTGCATCTCCACACTACCAAACGAGACCATAACATCACGAAATCAACTCAGAATCATCATATCAGAACAGAACGATCGGATTCAGAAAACACAGATGAGAAGAAGCGTCATCATCACCGAATCAACGAAGAAGCAGTGGGGATCGAGGGACGGAGGGGGCAAACCCTAGGCGAGCGGCTCCTCGAGGTCGCGGGAGGGGCGATCGGGTTGGACGGCGACGATGACGTAGACGGCGTAGATGATCCCGGGGATGTAGCCGAGGATCGTGAGGAGCAGGGCGATCAGGAACTCGCACTACAAGGTGAGATCTAGGGTTTAGCGAAGATCTAGAGAGATCAAGGGCGATCCGGGGGTCTATGGAGAGAGCTTACGCTGCAGCATCCGTAGCGGAGGAAGACGCCGAGAGGGGGGAGGACGATGGCGAGAAGGATCTCGAAGAAGGTGCAACAATGGCCGGAGCCCATGTCTTCGTCTTCGTCCTCTTCTTCTTCTTCTTCGTCGTCGTCGTTGGTGCGTTGGTGTGTTTGGAAATGGCGCCCCTTAAATAAATGCGCGTGATGGTGCAGTGGGGACTGGGGAGTGGGTATATTTACGAATATGCCCCTGTACTTTTATATATTTTACATAGCGGTGAATATGTCTACCTGTAAAAAAAAAGGATTAATTTCATTATTATTCCTTAGGTTATCCATTTTTTCAGTTTAGTAATTTTTTTTTTTTTTTTAGGTTTTTGTTTTATATTTCTTGGACCTGAAGTTTAATTATCCAAATATTTGTTAGTGGTTTAAAATTCGATAAATAAAATCAAAATAAGGATATAAATATTTAATTATTATTTTTTATATACTATACATAATAAGAATATATTCTAACCTATAACATTCTACATTATTTTTAAATATTATAATATATTTAAAATATATTTAGAATGCAAATTATTAAAATACTAATACATATATTTAATTAATTATTGAAATACAAAATAAAGAGCAATTCTTCTAGTTCTTATAAATCGGGCTGATTCGCTAATTGAAATGATAGAGTTAGGATCAGTTGTGTAATTAATCAAGGTAAAAGCATAGATAATTTATCTGAATTATAGACTATTTTGAATCAGCTATTTAACCTTCCAAAATATTGATTTTGCTATTTAATTTTTAAATTTTGTTCAATCTGAATCAGTTGATAATATTTTGACTTCAAAATTTAAGCTATTTACTTACTTTAATAAAATTATAGTTGCGGAATTCAATGTTTTAAAAATTGGGTCGACTCAGCCGGTCAAACTGGGTGGACGGTGACACAATGCCCAAATCGGTTCGATTTAATTCATAAAATCAGATTGGCTTAAATCGTGTTTTAATCCATTCAAATCAGTGTTTCAACTTGTGAACCGATGAATCGACCTGAGTTTACAAGAACCAACAGATTTTTTTATTTTATATTCCAATAATAAAATAAAAACATGCATTAGTTTTTTAATAATGTACCCTTTAAATATAATTTCGTAAGATATAATATAATAATATTTAAAAATAATGCAAAAAATCATACTTAGTATATATTTTTTTATTATATATTAAAGTATAAAGAAATAATTGCTAAGTATTTATGATGATACGCTGAATCATTCAATTATGTGATTGAATCACTAGTTTAACAAGTGGCAGATGACCCAACAATACTTTCAGATAGTAATTAATTTTAAAGTTTAAATTATTGATAAGAATTACATAAAAAATAATAATTAAACCTATAAAGATAATAAACACATTCATATTTTAAAATCAAAGCGTCGTTGATTGGCTCAAATCAAATAAATCAAAAATTATAGGGCTTTTTTTGTAAATAGTCCCCTGACAAGATTTGATTATTAAAAATAGCCCGTCCAAAAATTATTGTAAAAATGCATGCCCCGCCACATCAGCGCCCACGTCAGCGCCACGCGGCAGGGCGGCCCATGATATCTTAGTTGAACACGGTGAACCATTTCACGTGTTCTAATACACAGATTTTTGTATTGGACACTGGTGAATGCGTTCACCGTGTCAATACAGAATACCCCAACAATGACTAAGTTTGAGGTATTGTTTAGATTACGGTGACCATTCACGATGCCAATGTATTGTATTGCGACACGGTGAATATGATTCACCGTGTCAATATAAATATTTCGATTTTAGCATTTGTATTGGACACGGAATCATCACCTGTCCAATACAGAAAACGTTTGTATTTAACACGGTGAGATGATTTACGTGTTCAACTTAACCATCTGCCCAGTCGCCCGCGTGGCGCTGACGTGGGTGCATGGCGGGACAGGGCCATTTTTTGAAATGATTTATTATAGGACAATTTTAAAAAAAATTAGTAAGGGGGCTATTTGCACAAAAAATCCCAAAATTATATGATAAATTTAAAATTTTTAAATTAGATAGTCGAACATAAATTCATAACATTGACGAAGTCGGTACATTTTTACGCTTTTAGGTTATCTTGCGTTTTTAGAAAGTTTTGCTTTCGCCTATTGTGGTTGCGAAAAACTAAATTTTTTTAAAAATTTGTTCAAATTTTACAAAAAACTAGTATTTTTATTTTTCCTCTTTTTTTAAAAAAATAAAAATAATAATTTTCTATAAATTTAAAATTATTTCAAGCTTTCTTTTGAAATAGATGGATGAAACATTTTAAAAAAAAGTTTTCATAAAAAAAATTTCTAGAAATTTTTTTTTATAATTGTTTGGGGAACCAAACAGCCCCTTAATCTAATAAGAAAATTAACCAATGTGAATATATTGGAATTGAGGGGCTATTTTGGGAAACTACTTGGTACACGTGGCAATGAATAATACGTGCACGAAGTTTGAGGTTTGAAACGGAAAATATGACTTTTCCTTATGTAAAGGCCAAAAAAAAAATTTAAAATTTAAAATTTCTGGCAAAATAGTACAATTTTTGATTAAACAATATAATTTACGTTTAAACAGTAAATTTTTGTTCAAAAAGTATAATTTTTATCCAATAAAATATATTTTTTTTTCAAAGAGGGTAAATTTTTTTCAAAAATAGTGCAACGCTCCTCTAAAATGGTGCAACATTTTTCCGAAATAGTGCAAATTTATCATCTTCTTTTTTTTTCTCCGTTTTTTTTTGTAAAAAAAATTATTTTTCTTTATATTCTTATTCTTTATTTTTTTATTTTTTTTATCTTCTGCATAACCCGCACTTTCTCCGAGTCCTCCTTATCTGGCACTGACGTCTCACGTCGGTGCCTGCGCCAGCGAATACAAAGGAAGAGGATATAGCGCTATACTAGTTACCGTCGTGGAGGGTCGCGAAGGGAGCAGAGGGGGTTGAAGAGAAAAAAAACGAAAGAGAAAAATTAGAGGAAGATCAAGAAGTAACGCTGCCCTCTTTACTGTTGTAAGGAGCCGGAGAGGCGGTCAAGGAGGGTAGGAGAGAATAATAAAAAACGGTCGAAGGGCAGTCTCAGCGGTGTCGGAGGCGAGGAAGTTGGAGGGAAGGTGTGCGGGTGCGAGTGAGGGTGAGGGAGGGCGGGACAGAGGCAAGGCGGACCGCCTCCCCATCCACCTCCGCTTCCGCTTCCACCGCCCTCTTCGGATAGAATTAAAAAAAAAAAAAAAACAAAAGAAAAAAAAAGGAAAGAGAAAAGAAAAAAACAAAGTATTTTGGTCAGTTTTCCGAAAATTCGTACAAAAAGGAAAGAGAAAAGAAAATAAGAATATTTTGGTCAATTTTTCGAAAATTCGGTCCGAATCTGCAAAATCTAAAAATACAGCTTACTTTTGCAAAACCTGAAAACTAATAAATTTTTTATACAAATTGGCCAAAAAAAAAAGGAAGTAAAATTAAAATTTAGCAGTCACATGTAGGAATGCCAATTGATGGAATTAGGAACGAATTTTTAAACATTTGAATCCTAATCGAACACAAAATCCGTAATCAAATATGAATCCGACGAATTTTAAAAATTTATATTTAAATTTGAACTCAATAAAATTTTTGAAATTCGAATTCAAACCAAAAAATTCGAACTAAAAATAATTATTTCTCTTTATCATATTTTATATTAAATTTAAATTTTTAAAATATAAATTCAAATATAATATTATATATATATATATATTATAATTTAAAAGCAATTCAAGTTCGGGCCAGATATAGACAAAATCCATACTTAAATCTGAATCTGTCAAGTTTTTATTTTTATATTTGTGTCCACAATTATATTTATTTATTATCAGATAAATTCTATCTGTTTGGTTTCGAATTCGAGTAAAATTTCATGTATCCATACCATTGACATTTCTAGCCACACAACTGACGTAATATTTTCAACTAATTATATTTGTCATCTAGAGTTCACCAATTCTATAATAATATTTAGAAAAAAATATTTTATTATATTTTTTTTTCAAAAATAAAATTTAGTTGGTTGAATATAAAGGACGTGGTGTCACCGTCATATAATTAGACTTTTTTAGGTTTTTTTTTGACTAAAATATAAAAAATTTTCTTGTAAATACTTATTTCTTACTTTTCCTTCCTACGTTCAAAAATTTAATTATATTTTGTTCTCTTAAAATTTCAGAAATATTTTCAGAAAAAATATGATGTTAATGCAGATGGCAAAATGATCAAATTTCTTTTTTTTATAAAAAAATATTTTTTACTATATTTATATCATTTTGAAAGATATTTTCAACATAAATTGTAAAAAATGGACAAAATAGTGATGAAACTTTGACGGAGGGGACTAAATTAAATAACTTAAAATGGATAATTACCTATATAACTCTCAAAATATTGAAAATATTTAATTTATCTATACTTTTTTTGTTTTTAATATATCCCTCGTATATTCCTCTGTTATTCAAAAATACTCCCGTATTTACAATCCGTTAAGTTATCTCGAATTAAGCATGAGCTAAATGTCTATCAGAATTAAAAAATCAAAATACCTCTATTGCCCTTAACTTAAGGGCAATTAAGAAAAGTTGGTGACGGTAGAAAGATATATTTAATTAAAAAGACTAAAAATCAAAATACTTCTTTTATCCCTAATTTAGGAGCAAATAAAAAAAATTTGTGATAGTAAAAAAATATATATTTGAAAGGATAAAATAGTAATTTTATATAAATAATAGCTATTGCTAACAGTTCACTAATAAAATTTAACTTTCAAAATATATTTGAAATAACTTAGAAGGTAAAAAAATATTTTTTATATTAGTCTTTTAAAAAAATAAATTAAAGAGTCCGGATTTTTGGGAACACTAGTGAATTACCCGCGCGATGCTGCGGATATAAAATTATTTTTATAATAAATTTTATTTTTTTAATAATTTTATATAGTTTTATAAGTCTAATTATTAATTAAACAAAAATTATATAAAAATAATTTAGTAGTTAAATCAATTTAAATAAAAATCATTAAAATTGATATATGCGCAAAGTAAATTTATGTAATAATTTATTTTATAAAGATACATATGAAAAAGATTTGAGATAAATCTATCAAAATAATAAAAAAAAATCAATAAATAGAAGAAAAAGAAAATTGTAAAAGAAATTGTTTAAAAATTAATATATATACACAGAAATACACTAATTTTCTAAAAATTTACCTCGCTAAAAATTACAATACAAGATTTTTTTTTTATAACAACGTACACTTCTACTTGATAAAATGTAATCTATCAGGTTAATTTATTTACGTATTATTAAGGCGTATATAATAAAATTCAATTAATTATATTATAATATTAATTAATTATTAAGCATTAAGAATTTTAAAATTAAAATAGATATTATAATAAGAATAAATTTACAATTATAATTTAAAATTTGTAAATTAAAAATAAAGATCGAAACTTAAATTCATATCAAAATTCAATTACAATAACGTAATAATTATATAATTTTTATATATATATATATATATAATATATATAATATATTATATATAATGTGTGTGGTGGGTGTCGTTGTCTGAGAGAGTTAAATAAAGTGAGGGTTGGGACATCGTCAACGTTAAGGTTCCCTCAACCCTCCTTAATTATAGAAATTAAAAATTGAAAGTATCTGAAATTTAATTACTAATGACTTTATATATTTATAATAAAATTAATAATATATAATAACTATAATTATGCTGATGGATAGAGAGAATAAAGTGAGGGTTGGACATGGTAGCAACTCTTAAGCCCCCCAAGCCTCTTTAATGAAATATAAGCAAGAATGTAATCAGAAATAAAAACATAAACAAGTAAATTATCGCACTGAAAATATTTAAAAAATAAAATTAAATTTTCAAAAGTAGAAAACAAAATAAAAAAAAGTATATAAATTGAAAATAGAGTTTTTAAAATTTAGATTTAAATATTTTTATTATTATTTTTTATTATGGAGGTAAGATCGCTGAAGGCACATAGATGCCGCGAAACTGTGTCAGTCAATTCAGTAGTGGGTTAATAATCAGTCTTGACCGCTCCTGCGGCGTGACATGCGCAGCCGGCAGTGGTCTCCACTCCATAGGTCGTCTTTTCATAAAAGCAGAGACACTGACTGGTGTTCAACGAATGCGACATCGACGGAGCTGTGGCTGCAATCTGACATTAAAATGGCTACACAACGATTATAAAACGAAACTGTCAAAAAACTAAGTCAGGTGTCGTCTTTTACTTTGCACCCATTCTATTATTTAAAAATATCAGGTTCCACTCCATCCTTTTTCTTTATTCATTCATTATCATGTCAATACAGGGATAAAAAGTTAAAATTAAAGGGCGGCTAAAAACGTAGTTTGTATCAGATGCATATCTGAACGCTTTGTATATAATTAAATAAATATTAACAAAAAGCTACCTGAAAAGATAAAAAAACTCACACAGAGACAATTTACTAATCTAAACCACAGGGGGGCCAAGTAGAAACTACGAAACCACAGGTAAGGTTTTGATTCCCTTATTAAAATTAATTTAAAAAATTAGAGTTCGTATTAAATATATAAAACGACGTCACAAACACCACCCGTGACCAAAATATAAATTAAATAAATAGAATCTTTTAATACAATATATATATATAATACTATATAGTAATAATAATAAATATATATATCATACTACTGTGCGTACAACAGTTTTACCTCCCTAATTATCTAACCAGCCGCGATTAAGTTATGCGATGGTTGTTAATGAAGAGGGAAAGGGATATTGATAAAGATTTTTTTTTCCTTTTGAGAATAGATACACACTATACTACGGCCTTCGTTATATTTGAAATTAAAGAATAACCAGAAAAATGAAACAGATGTCGCGAATATTCTCGCTAAATATCTCCCCTCTTATTGTCTAACCACCACAATCAACTTGTCGGTAGTTAGAAAATTAGACATAAACTATTGCTCACTTAATAGCATAGGCCATAAACGCTGCTCTAAATATATAATAATATAAATAATATATATATAATAATATATATTATAATAATTTGCTAATTGAAATGTTTAAAAATTAATATATATACACAGAAATACACTAATTTTCTAAAAATTTACCTCGCTAAAAATTACAATACAAGATTTTTTTTTTATAACAACGTACACTTCTACTTGATAAAATGTAATCTATCAGGTTAATTTATTTACGTATTATTAAGGCGTATATAATAAAATTCAATTAATTATATTATAATATTAATTAATTATTAAGCATTAAGAATTTTAAAATTAAAATAGATATTATAATAAGAATAAATTTACAATTATAATTTAAAATTTGTAAATTAAAAATAAAGATCGAAACTTAAATTCATATCAAAATTCAATTACAATAACGTAATAATTATATAATTTTTATATATATATATATATATAATATATATAATATATTATATATAATGTGTGTGGTGGGTGTCGTTGTCTGAGAGAGTTAAATAAAGTGAGGGTTGGGACATCGTCAACGTTAAGGTTCCCTCAACCCTCCTTAATTATAGAAATTAAAAATTGAAAGTATCTGAAATTTAATTACTAATGACTTTATATATTTATAATAAAATTAATAATATATAATAACTATAATTATGCTGATGGATAGAGAGAATAAAGTGAGGGTTGGACATGGTAGCAACTCTTAAGCCCCCCAAGCCTCTTTAATGAAATATAAGCAAGAATGTAATCAGAAATAAAAACATAAACAAGTAAATTATCGCACTGAAAATATTTAAAAAATAAAATTAAATTTTCAAAAGTAGAAAACAAAATAAAAAAAAGTATATAAATTGAAAATAGAGTTTTTAAAATTTAGATTTAAATATTTTTATTATTATTTTTTATTATGGAGGTAAGATCGCTGAAGGCACATAGATGCCGCGAAACTGTGTCAGTCAATTCAGTAGTGGGTTAATAATCAGTCTTGACCGCTCCTGCGGCGTGACATGCGCAGCCGGCAGTGGTCTCCACTCCATAGGTCGTCTTTTCATAAAAGCAGAGACACTGACTGGTGTTCAACGAATGCGACATCGACGGAGCTGTGGCTGCAATCTGACATTAAAATGGCTACACAACGATTATAAAACGAAACTGTCAAAAAACTAAGTCAGGTGTCGTCTTTTACTTTGCACCCATTCTATTATTTAAAAATATCAGGTTCCACTCCATCCTTTTTCTTTATTCATTCATTATCATGTCAATACAGGGATAAAAAGTTAAAATTAAAGGGCGGCTAAAAACGTAGTTTGTATCAGATGCATATCTGAACGCTTTGTATATAATTAAATAAATATTAACAAAAAGCTACCTGAAAAGATAAAAAAACTCACACAGAGACAATTTACTAATCTAAACCACAGGGGGGCCAAGTAGAAACTACGAAACCACAGGTAAGGTTTTGATTCCCTTATTAAAATTAATTTAAAAAATTAGAGTTCGTATTAAATATATAAAACGACGTCACAAACACCACCCGTGACCAAAATATAAATTAAATAAATAGAATCTTTTAATACAATATATATATATAATACTATATAGTAATAATAATAAATATATATATCATACTACTGTGCGTACAACAGTTTTACCTCCCTAATTATCTAACCAGCCGCGATTAAGTTATGCGATGGTTGTTAATGAAGAGGGAAAGGGATATTGATAAAGATTTTTTTTTCCTTTTGAGAATAGATACACACTATACTACGGCCTTCGTTATATTTGAAATTAAAGAATAACCAGAAAAATGAAACAGATGTCGCGAATATTCTCGCTAAATATCTCCCCTCTTATTGTCTAACCACCACAATCAACTTGTCGGTAGTTAGAAAATTAGACATAAACTATTGCTCACTTAATAGCATAGGCCATAAACGCTGCTCTAAATATATAATAATATAAATAATATATATATAATAATATATATTATAATAATTTGCTAAGTTTTACTCATTAGATTTTGATCGAATGATTGAAACTTTATATATAAATGAGTTTTTTTTATAATTAAGCTCGGCTTTATTTTTGTTGCTAAAAATTAAATAATATATATATAGAATTAAGCTGAAATACTATTAATAGCATCAAGTTATTGGTGCTATTAGTTTTTTAGCCCTTGGATTAAAAAATGTGCGGTTAGAATGATGTAGGCCCCCTAGGGTTGAGTGGGTAGTTGGTTGAATAGTATAATCTAACGGGTAAAAATAATCAAAGGGGTTAATCTAACGGCAGAAAACTTGACAGCACCAAGTGTTTGGTGCTATTGATAGCATAGCAACCGGACTCTATATATATTAGGGAAAACTTTAAAAATCTCCCCTATGGTTTTGTAGTTTCTCACTTTGCCCCCCTTAAAAGTGTATCAATTTGCCCCCCTGTGGTTTCGTTTTTATCTTTTCGGTAGCTTTTTCGTTAATATTTCGTTAAATTATATACAAAAAAACTTCAGATACTCATCTAGATTTATCAAATATTCACTTTATTACCCTTTAATTTTAACTTTATTACTGATTTAAGAAAAAAAATAATGAAATTGATAAGAAAAAGAGAAAAACAAAACCACAGGGGGACAAATTGATACATTTTAAACCACATGGGGGCAAATTGATACATTTTAAACCACATGGGGGCAAAGTGAGAAACTACGAAACCACAAGGGGAGTTTTTGAAGTTTTCTCTATATATTATATAATTATTTATTTATAATATAAATATAAAATATATGTCTTTGAGCTGTTATCGAACCGAATATGAGTAAGCTGATCCAGCTCGTGTTCGACTTGTTTATTAAACGAGTTGAAAAATTCAGCTCGTGTTCGACTCGTTTACTAAACGAGCGATTTGATCTCGAGCTCAAGTCGAGCCGAACACGAGTTGGCTAGCGGACAACGAGCTGGATTGCCATATTAACTAGAGCAGTCATCTACCGTAAGTATATATACTTTTATTATCCGAACTTTACTTTTCGGTCACAGCTAACATAATTAATTTTGGCCCACCTTAGTCCCAAGTTGGATTACAATAAGGGGGCGTTTGGTTCCCTGTAAAACCAGCGGAAAAAAAATTTTCCGACTGAAAATTTTTTTTCAGACGTTTGGTTTGGTGTAAAAGGAAAAATTATTTTACGCATGCGATGGAAAAGTTTGCTTTTCGTTTTCCGCCTCATTTCTGCGGAAAACGAAAACTTGGAGAAGAAATCGCGGCTCATGTACAGTAAAAGCATCGCGGTCCACGAGCTTAGGGTGAAAGCTCGTGGACCGCGTGAGTGGTCCATGCTGGACCACACACCCAAGTACTCTNTTAAATATATCTTGTTTATAAATATAAATTATAATAATTAAATGTATTATGATAATTATTATATATTAATAATATATAATGTATATAATAGGAAATATATATATATAATAATTTTTCATATATAACATAATAATAATTATTATATATTAATAATATTAATATATATAATAAAAAATATATTAAATAGTTTTTTATTTCTTTTCTTTTCCTTTCAACCAAACAACCGTCACGGAAAACTATTTTTCTTTTCCTACAAACCAAACACAAACAACGTAAAACTTTTTTCCCACCGAAAATTTTTTTTCCACCGAAAATTTTTTTTCCACAGTTTTACGTGGAACCAAACACACCCTAATGATAATAATAATAACAACAGAGGCTTTTACTTTTTAATCCCGGCTACTATTTAAAATTTTTTAAATTCACTCTGCTTTAGAAGTTCGGAAATTTTTGAAGGAATTTTTCAAAATCAATAAAAGTATTTTGGTCGACGAGAGATATGCTAGATATTTTTGAAGTTCCGACGAATATATTAAAAAATACCTCATAATAATAAAATATTAACTTATTTTTTATACCTTAAACTTTTACATCATTCACATTCTGCTAAATAAACAACAGAACTGAAAAAACTTCAATTCAACAGCTATATAAACAAATAGAAGAATAAAAGTAATTTTATCTGAATTCTAGTTCACTCAGTTATTTATTTCAACCTAAACTTCACATTTGGTGAAACAAACGAGCTCTCCACATGTGACATGCACGATCTAGTTTGTTTGCACTTTTTTTTTTTTTTTGGATCTTGAAGATTGAATTCGTAAATTTGAAAAAAATAATATTATATCAGTATTTGTTTCCGCATCGAAAACTCCAGCTTATAATCCTACGAAGATTAATTTTCAAATTCAGTATCATGAAGGGTAAAGCCGCAAGACTTGTACAGCCCTTAATTTTTTGAATATTATAAGAGAAACTAAAATCAAAATAACCTAAATCAGTTAAAAAAATAAAAATTAAACAAATATAAAAAGAAGCAAATCAAACTAAATTAAAAAAATATATAAACTCAAATTTCGGTCATTATTTTTTTTACGATGAGCCAAACACTACAAGTGCTCGTTTATGGTCGAAAATCATTTCATTCTTTCCTACTTTGGCAGAAACAAATAGATATCTGTTAAATCATGTTCCGTTCTGATTCTATTTCGGATAAAATTATGGGTGTCTATACCCATTAACATTCATGCTGTGTGAGCACATTTTTATATATTTTTTGTACATTTTTTTTCTCTCAAATATACTTTGAACTATTATTTTAATTTAAATAATTTTCCATAAAAAATGTGCAGTTTACATTATTGAAGTTAAGGAAAAATTGAGAACTAAGATTAAAAAAAGTAAAATACTTAAAATATAAAATATAAAATATTGGACTTGCCCAGAGTACAGCTCAGCACGACACAACTTATACAGATGGAACTGCTGGACCGTAGATTTATGGGGGTGTTTGGCCTAGATTTTAAAAAGCGTTTTTGAGTTGAAAAGTGATTTTCGGCTCAATAGAGCGTTTGGCAACCACATTTTTAGAATCTGATTCTGCTTTTCAGAATTATAAAACTGATTTTGAAGGCCCGAGAATCAGAAGTAGAAAAAAGCTGCTTCTTGAAATCTAATTGTGAGTTTGGGCTCAAATTTCAAATTTTTATTTTAATTTTAAATTTAATATTTAAATTTAAATTTAATTTTAAATTTAAATTTTCAGATTCATTTTCGAATTTTTAAATTTTAACTTTTAAATTTTAAAATTTGACAAATCCATTTCGAACTTTAAATTTTAAATTTTAATTTTAAATTTCAAATCTCAAATTTTAGATTTTAAAATTTTAAATTTCAAATTTAATTTTAAAATTCCAAATGGGCCCTATATCTCAAGTGTGAGTCTATGTCATGCTCGTCATGATTTATTAGGCTCCATTTGAAATTACTGAGAGATTGTATTATGTGTCGTAAATGCAAGAATATTTTCTTTGTTTTCTAGCGCAATGTCACATTACATATATCGTAATGAGTCAATTATAACATAGTATGTGTGCTCTTTCTCTTTGGCCAGCCCATGGGACACCGATGGTGCCCCGGGCCTCCAACAATTTGTTGGTGCTCTGAGCTCCACTGATTTTCTTTTATTTTTTTAAATATAACGGTCGTGTTAAAGTAATATAAAATAATTGATTAATAGACTTTAAGAGCTTAATAATTATATTAAACAAAGAAAAATTGGAGACTACATAAAATTGGGTAAAGTCAAAGACAAATGTTGTATTTTACTAGAAATATACAAGAAGTTTCCACCAATTGACTCCAATTTCGTTCAAGTGACTTTAAAAATGAGTTACTCTTTTTAGATTCTAATTCTGCCGTGTATATACGAGATGTTTGTTTCTCAGAAAGTGGAGGAGGCTGAAGTTCTTTATCGTTTGTTTTGTCGTAAAATTAAATTTGCATATAATTTTCTTTTCCCAAAATGGAATTGGTGATCTCACCTAGGATGATGACAAAGTCACACAAAAATTAAAAAAAAAAGAAAATTATCATAAATTTTTATCTAAATTTTAGTACAGCTGAAATTGTATTTAGAAATGTCCATGAATGAAATAAAAGAATAATAATAAAAATCCTCTCTTGGCTTTTAGCATCTTTTTTCCTAGCATGAAATTAACAAAAATGTTAAATAATAATTCCAAACAAGGAATTTGATTAAAAAATAGAATGTCATTTTCTTAGAAATTTAGGCTTAAGGATTTGAGACAATTCATGTAAGTACTTACTATTATATCTTTTTGGGTAAATTTCAATTTACCCCTTATGGTTTAACGCATTTTCTACGGACAGTAAAATAATACTTTTTAAAAACCACAGGATAGTAAAGCGTAGCTTCACGGATGGTAAAATGTTTTATTATACCGTTCTATGTTTTGCCAAAAATATTAATCTTATTTTAATTGAATTATTGCGATCTCCTCAATATAATATAGGTAAAAAAACATACGACATTTACTTGAACTATATGTCATTTTGAATCGGCTACCCAATATTTTAAATTTTTTATTTTACTACCCAACCGGTCAATTTATTTCATTTGATTCTGTCAACAATACTTTGATTTGAAAATTTAATCTAATCACTCATTTAAATAAATTTATTATTACGAGAATTACATGAAGCAAACGAATCAGAACTGTAAAGATACATGACTTATTAAAATTTTAAAGTCAAAATGCCATTAATTGATCCAAATTAAACAAACTGAAAACTTGAATAGTAAAGTCGAAATTTTGAAAGATTGAATAGTCAACTCAAAATGATCTATAATTCTGATAAATTCTATAAGTTTTCTACTTATAATATATTTAGCGAAAATAAATAGAATATTATTTCACTTTTCTTTCTCGCCATATATAACACATTCTCACTGCAATTCTAAACAAAGCCGAAAAAGTTGAAAGGAGTTAATTAATCAATTTGAGAATATTTATTTACTAAAAGGGATAGTTTATTGATTAGTCCAAACTAAGCAAGAGCAATATAAGAGGAATTAAAACCTTTCAACAGGAAAGTTTATTAATTAAACAATTAATTAACTTGGCTAAGATGCTATTAATAGCTATAATTAGGTTAAAAAATTATTTTTTTCTAAACACAGAGAACAGTTTGGATATAATTATAAATACAGTATAATTAGAATATATATGCCTAATAAAAATACAATAGTTATAAGTACATGCATCTTATTTGTTTGATCGCTGTAAAAAATGTTGTAGCTACAAATTACTCATTTGGTTACGTGCAATTGAGAAATCTCTTTTTAATTTTTTTTTTATTTTATAATTAATACATGGCTAAAATAAAGGAAACTCTTATGTATATATTTGTTTTTTCATTTTTTATTATGACTTTCAAAGCTTACATTTTGTTCTCTCAAAATTTTAAAATTTTTTTCAAAGGGTTACAGCGTTAATGAAAAGTGCGAAATGACAAAATTGTATTTACTTATTTTATAAGAAAAATAATTTTTAATGTATTTGTATTATTTTTAAGGATATTTTCAGTATAAATTATAGAAATGAATGGAATAATAACGGAACCTTGACTGAGGAGAGCTGAACGCATTAACTTAAAATTTTAAAGAGGTAAAATATAGATTTTTCAAAGTCATGAAGGAAAGGTAAAAAAACAGGTATTTATATAAAAGTTTTCAGTATTTTAGCCTTAATATATAGCATGATGAGATTACCTTCAATATAAGATATTATAAACTTATCTTCTTTCACAAATTATTCACGGTAACAATTACAGTAGAAACTTCGGCCAATTTGGACGTAGTTTCAGTTTCCAACTGAGACACAGTTGAGCCTTCATGTGCAATTTCAACTGTTACAGTTAAATACATCAAATCAAATTTGTACTTGAGTCTGTATATAATTATAATCATAATGCAATCGTAACTATATACAAACAAACAGTCCCGAAAAGTGTCAGACACGATATTTAAATATTTTGTGTTGAAAATATTTGTTTGTTCAATAAAAACAAATTAATCTTGCATCAATCATGAACCTGAGCACACAGATTACATTACACGATTAAGAGATGGAGAATTTTGGGGGGCAACTTCACCATCCTACAAACACAGGCACCCAATTCTCATCTAATAAATGTGTGGTGAAAATGTACAAAGACCCCCTCCATTATAAGATGTTTTGAAATAGGCCCTCATCCGTATATTTTATTGGTCGATAATAAATAATTTTAGTCGAATAAATTAAAATTTTCATCAAATTCATCAATAACTCTATCAAATTTAACTATTTTAATCACAATTTAGCAAATAGAACCGGTCAATTAGCAACTAAGGCTTAATTTGGTATTGAGATCTATCCGACGCTGTTAGATAAATTAGAGTTAGAAAAAAAATATATAGGGATATACTTCTACGTTCTCCGGTGGGACTGCAGAAAATATATTATAACCGACTCATCGCAATATGCGGAACGCAAAACAAACAGAATATTTTCCCATTGTAGTTTCTCACCGCACGTAACGCAATCTCCCCGCAGTCCCAAACGAAGCCTAAGGCTTAGTTTGGAATTGAGGTCGATCTAACGCTATTAGATAGAATGGCGTTGAGAAAAAGTATATAGAGATATGCTTCTGCATTCTCCGATGGGACCGTAGAAAATATATCGTAACTGACTAACCACAATATGCGGAACGCAATATTACGTACGGAAACAAACAGGAACGCAATCTCCCCGCAATCCCAAACAAAGTCTAAATTAAAAACTGTGTTTGAACGAGTTTTTTTCAGAAAAGATAATAGTTGAGGGGTCTGTTTACATTTTTACCGATTGCAATCCCAAACTCCACATCACCACCACATGCAAATGCACACGCGTCAACAATCCATTGGCTGTTGTTGTTTAATTTGGTGTTGTGATATGGACATATATAGACCAAAAGAATAGCATAGAAGTGACAGCAATAAATAAATAGGCAAATTTTAAAAAAAGTTTTTATCTAAAAAAATATAAAAAATTAAATTTAGCTTTCTCTAAAAATATATATTAATAAATTACAAAAGGTAAATATATTAAAATAAAGTTCCATTTTTCACTGCATGATAAAATAAAAAAAAAAATTAGTTGGACTCAATTTACGCCGAACACAAAATTACATTAATCTTTGAATAAAGATAATAGCAAATCAACTGCTTCTTAACGAGACTTCTTTAAAAAGCTCTCTACTGAAAATTTTTTATTTTTTATTTTTATTTTAATCGTTGGAGAGCTCTTGATCATAATTTTTTTTCAATCTGGGTATAGATTTAAATACTGCTATTTTTTATACAGTTTTAACTATAACAATTAAATGCAAGTATACTAAATTAAATTAAACATACATTTGGATACAATCACTAATAAGCTCTCTTGCACTCAGTTAGTTAATTCGTAAATTTTTAAAAATCCAAATAAAGTAGTCCGTATGCGATTTGTTTTTCCAAAAATACGAAATAAAACGCGCATTTTTTGGGTTAATCAAATTATTCGCAAATTAGTCGTGAATTATTAAAAAATCGAAATAAAAAATCTTATATTTTTTATGTTTAAATATAAACTATCTTATATTTTATGTTTAAATATGAATTCTCTATTTGTTCGCCCTAAAAAGAAATTTATATATTTTATGTTTAATTATGAATAATTTTATTCTCCTTCTTGCTTAATCGTTTATATATTGTGGTGTATAATTAGTTTGTTATTATTTTTTTACTTAATCTACTTTATTTTATAGCTATTTATTTTTATATTTTTAAGAATTATAATTATTTATATCAGTAGCATAAATCTAGAAAAAAATTTAAGTGGTTGAATTTTTTATGCCGAAATTTTAATTGATAAACGTATAATTTTCATATAAATTGTATATCCAAATAATTAATGAAATATTTTTTTAAATCATATTTTTTAATAAATTTAAAAAATAAAAAATAAAATTTATTTATTTAATATTTAATATTTAATTTTTGTCGAATTGGAATTAACTAGTTATGCTCTTACACAGCGCCAAGTGGGGTGATGAATACGCAAGCAACAATTATTTGGGAGACAAATATTTACAAATAAATAATAAAATAATAAAATATTAATAAATAATAAAATAAAATAGAATATAATAATATTAATTAATTTCTCCGCCGACTCTTTAGAATTCGTGCCCTCGTCTAGAATCTCTCTCGGTTAAAATGTATGTAGAGCCCCTCAAATATACTTCATTTTGAAACCGATACTTCAACTTTTATTTTTTTGATTTATTAGAATTGAGTGATTTGTAGCTAATTAATTTGGAGATTTTATTAAATTAATAAGTAATTTTATCAAATTGAATGGTTTAATATAAACTTTAAAAGTAGATCAATTGATTGTTAACAGCTTATTGGGTGATAAACTTTGGATAAAATTTTTTGACACAATTAAATTATAATAACTCAAATAAAAAAGGTAAAAAATTATACAAAATTTATCTGAACTATGGATTATTTTGAATTGGCTACCAAACCTTTCAAATTTTTTAATTTTACTATCTAGAATTTTAATTTATTTGATTGAGTTGGTCAGCGGCACTTTAACTTCAAAATTTAAATGTTTCGTTTATCTTTGCAGGTTTGATTAGTATACTTTATACAATTTTTGTAATTATAAATTTATTAAAATAAATAATTATCTTAAGTTTTAAAGTTAAATTACTATCGACTTACTCAAATTAAATAAATTAAAAAATTAAATAGTAAAATTAAAATGTTGAAATGCTGAATAATACATATTTCAGATAAGTTATATTTATATATACTTTTTCTTAAAAAAAAGGTTAAAATATAAAAAAAATCTTCCTATAACTTAAAAAAAATCTATATTTTGTCCTCTTAAATTTTAAGAAATAACCAAATTGTCTTACTTATTCTAAAAGAAAAAATTAATATTTATTATATTTTTGTCATTATTAAAGATATTTTTAATATAAATTATAAAAAAATGGCAGAATAATAACAAAATGACGATAGAAGGTGGGCTAAGTGCATTAATTTGAAATTTTGAAGAAAATAATATATGAATTTTAGCAGGACTTTTTTTCCTTTTAGGCTCTTAGAATTTTTTTTCATAAATAGCATCACAAAATTTATATTTGCAAGATTGATCCTGCGCTATGCGAGCCCCATATCGGCGTCGTTGACATAGACTAAATTGAATATGATAAAATTTTCACCATTTCTTTTTCATATATATTACTTAAATGGACACGACGAATTATTTTCTTAGGTTTTAAGTAACATATCAAAAAAATATGGTAAACCATTTATCGTAATCAACTTAACTTCACAGTCACGCCCACGCAATGCTTGCGTGGTGAAAATAGGACCACCTTAAAATATAAATTTTATGAGGTTACTTGTGAATTTTTTTGAAGGGGGCTAAATGCGAAAAAAAAGCCCGTTTAGCACGTCGGGGGCGGAAGTGAAACGTTGGATTTTTTCAGGGGGTTTTCTGTTTTTGCGCCGCCCAGAAAAATATTAAAGAGATTGTAGTTGAAAGGCCCATATCAGTATAATATATAGTTGAGGGGTCTCCATACATTTTTACCATCTCTCCCCTGCCCTTTTCTCTTTCTCTCTCCTTCTTTTACACCCACTGCGATATCCATCGGCCTCTCGAGAGATCCCACCTCACCAATCTCCCCCAATCCCAATCCCGATTCCAATCCCAATCCCAATCCCAATCCAATCCCCGCTCCACGCGGTTTCGCCCCAATCTCGTGAGTTTGTGCGGATTCCCCCCTCGCTGTTGATAATCTGATCGTTTTTTTTATCCTGTAATTTGTGGCTTAATCTGTGAAATTTATGATCCAACTCGGGTTTAACCTTGTAATTTGTGGCTTATTCTGTGAAATTTTTGATCCAAAATGGGGTTTGTGATGGGGGTTTTTGTTTTTGGGTCGAATTTTGAGGTAGGATGTTGTTGAATCGTTCGTTAGTTAGCTATACTGGATGAGATTTTAGATTCGGGAGGTTTCTCTGGAGTAATTTGAATCTTTGGAATGTGTATTTTGATGTGTAATTAAGTATGATTTGGGGGCGATTGTTTAGTTACTCACTGAGCTTCAAGTGCAGAGCAATTATAACAGGTTTTGATATCCGCATCATTTGTAATATTTGAATGATAGTTGTGCTAATTTCTGAGTTGTTGTTTTTTTTTCTAATTTTTTTTACTGTTACAACATGCCGTGTGGGAGATTATGAGCAGTTGGTGGCGTCCTAAGATTGTGAGGAGATAGTTGGATTATGCCGGTTTGTTCTTCACGAGTTTCATGTGATTCTCCCCTCGCTGTATTGTATTTAATTGAATTTTTTTCTTGTAATTTGGGGTGTAATCTATGAATTTTTTTTTATCAAAAATGGGTATTGTGATGTGGGTTTTTTTTTTTTTTTTNTCGGGTTTAACCTTGTAATTTGTGGCTTATTCTGTGAAATTTTTGATCCAAAATGGGGCTTGTGATGGGGGTTTTTGTTTTTGGGTCGAATTTTGTGGTAGGACGTTGTTAAACTCTTCATTAGTTAGCTATTCTCTATGATGCTTTAGATTGGAGAGGTGGACTAATTCGATTCACTGGAGTGTGTCTTTGATTTGTAATATAAGTATGATAAGGGGGTGATTCTTTGGTTGGTAAGATTCAAGTGCAAGGACAAATAAGAAAGGGTTTTACTTTCTGCACAATTGGTAATATTCGAATGGTAGTTATGCTAAATTCTGAGTTGTTGTTTTTACTGTTACAACAGACTGTGTGGTAGCTTATGATAGTAGTTGGCATGCTAAGACTATGGGGAGATAGTTTGATTATGCCAGTTTGTCAATGATACTATGTGGTATCTCATGAGTAGTAGTTGGCATGCTACGAATATGAGGAGATAGTTGGATTATGCCAGTTTGTTATTCACGAGTTTCATGTGATTTTCCCCTCACTGTATTGAATCTAATTGATTTTTTCTTGTAATTTGGGCTGTAATCTGTGAAGTTTTTGATCTAAAACTGGTATTGTGATGTGGGTTTTTGTTATTGTGTAAAATTTTCTGCTAGGATGTTGTTAAACTCTTCATTAGTTAGTTACACTTGATGGTGCTCTTGATTGGAGAGGCTTCGTTGGACTAATTTCAATCATTGGAATATGTATTTAATTTGTAATTTAAGATGATTAGGGGGTGATTGTTGAGTTGGTAAGATTCAAGTACAGGGCAACCAAACAGAATTTTCGTTTCCGAATAATTGGTAACATTTCAATAATGGTTGTGCTGATTCCCAAACTGTTTTTGATAGTTACAACATGCTGTGTGGTAGCTTATCAGTAGTAGTTTGCGTGCTAAGTTTCCTGAATTTCATATGATTCTCCCCTCTTGTTCAAAACTCAATTGCCTTTTATTGTAATTCGCAGTTTAATCTATGTAGTTTTTTTTATCCAAAATGGGTTTTGTGATGTGGGCTTCTGTTCATGTGCCTTTTTTTTGGTTGTTTGTTTGCTGCGCGGGGGGGGGGGGGGTGGGTTGCTTCATTCTTGATGTTTTCAATGGTAATTGTTTGGTATAATTCTTCATTTCTGACATTGGACAAGTTTTTAGTTTAAGATTCAAGTGCTAGGGCAATTAGGACAATAGGTTTCAATTTCCACATTTTGTTTGTAAGATTTAAATGTTTGTTGTGCAAATTTTTATGCTCTTTTTTATTGTTACAACATACTGTGAAACCTATCTGCTAGAGAAAACAGTTTCCCATAAGATGCATCTGAGACATTATTTAATAAACTTCTTAGTTTGATTAACAATTCATGTCCAAGTCTTGAAAGATAATGGTGAAAATATGTGACGCGCAACTTCCCAGGGAGTCACCCATCCTAGAGCTAATCTAGCCCTAACACGCCTAACCCTCTTAACCTCTTGGGTTTAGCCACCCCCTAAAATGCTTTAGCCGGGTTAAAAGGTCTAACTCTATTATATCTTATATATAGGACCATTCCAAATGTAGGGGTGTCACATTCCTCCCCTTTTTAAGCCCTGATATCTTCGTCAAGCTCAAGCATATTCACAAGCACCGGGCGATGTGAGACTCGTCTCGCTAGCCTTAGTAGACCTTGAGGGGAGTTGTGCTTCACCGACAATGGTCGTCAACCATGGAGTCATGCTCTATTCACTGTTTGACCTTAGCTCCGTCGAGACTTATCTCACACTTTCGGCTAGTGATTGGCTCTGATACTAACTGTGACGCTCCACTTTCCAGGGAGTCACCCATCTAGAATTACTTTAGCCCTAGCACACTTACCCTCTTACCCTCTTGGGTTTAGCCACAGCGCAAAATGCTATAACCGGTTTAAGAGGTTTAATCCTATTATATCTTATGTATAGGATTATTTCAAATCCTAAGGGTGTCACAAAACCTTTGTCTATATTCTAGCTCTCTTTGTTCTCCTATTATGGTGTTACATGTTATCGCTACTTGTTATTGCCGAAGACAAAATATAAGAAGGTGTTTGGGTAGCATAGTTTGCAGAGTTCTGTTTGTATCTTTGTTTTGTTGAATATTGAAATAATTGAATATTCTCGGTGCTTGTTTTTCCTAACTAAACCCAATTCGTTGTTTCAATATAGTTGTATGGTAAGTCCTGGCAATTTTTTCATTAAATCATCCTAATTGCTGTGTATCGAAGCCGAGTAAAAGTTCCAAATTGAATTTTCTGTATTTTAGGTCTAGAGGCTAGTTTCAAGCTTGTGCTTCATTAGGAAACTACAAGCCCTTTTGTTGCTAGAAGCACAGCTTTTGTTTCTCCAATTGAGTAGCTGTTCCAGAAGCCATGCTTAATAGTTGCTTTGTCCTTTAATAGATGCTTTTGTGAAAATGAGGGATTTCAACTGTCAAACTGAAACTAATGTTTGATTAGATGGTTGATTTCAACTTTGAAATTTGAACAAATTTCAATTTTGCTGTCATAGTTTCAATTGTGAGAATCTAATATCTAAGATTGTACTGCATGACAAATTCCTTTTTTTATTCAGTATACCATTTGAAAAGGTCACACATCAGCTCCCTCATTAATCTTTCCTCATAGAGCTAAATTGAAACCAAGGTCAAACTTTGGGAGGGAAATTTAACTCAAGATCAAACTTTAGGTTAAAATTGAACCTCTTGAGGATAAACTTATAATTATTGTAAAACATCAAGGACTAAATTGTTGCAAGTGAAACTTTGTGGCCGACCAGTGTCAAACTTTAGCAATAAAATCCAAGTCGAGATCAAACTTCTGTGTTAAAATTGAACTCTAAGAATGAAATGGTAATCAGGGTTGAACATCTGGGCCTCAGTCTTTGTAATTGAGATATTGCGGATGAAATATTAACTTGGTTCAAAGTTCAGGGACTAAATTTCTAATTAAGCTATGGGATGCTTGTGCTGCAGGCTGAAGTTTGTGCAATTTGCGTGTCTCTGCAGATAATGGTCTGTGTTTCCTTAGATTCTGGTGGTTGCTTTTCTGAGCTCAAACTGTCAGGTTAGATATATGTTACTGGTTTTCTTTAATTCATTTGATGTCACATAAAAAGCTATATTTGGTATATACGTCCAAGAATTCCATATTATGCTACTTCATTTACCTGAAATGCTTTGTAATACCACATGCTTGAGCACTAGCAAATTATATAGAACATAATCATTAATTCATGCTCAATTAAGAAAAAAGCAACTAAGGGATAACCAGATAATATGGTGCATGGTTGTGGCATATCAAACATAATCAATGCATAAGTAAAGAAATTTAATTTAAGACAAACATATGAGCTGGGACATGGTAGTGGAACATTTATAGAGAAATTAGTGTGAACATTGCTTCCATTTTCCATGGCGACGAGACATTCTATAGTAATGGAGTAAACGAAAGAAACTGAAAAAGAGAGAAAAGAACTGATTATTGCATTTCAGGATTAAAAGCAAAGGCAGAAGATAGGCAGAAATGAGGGTAGAGGCCTATAGGCTTAAATGAACAAGTGACATCCCCATTAAACATCTATAGTGCATCTTATTGGCCAAACCTACTTGGTCTTCACTTTATATAGAAAATAATCCTAGAAAAGAGGATTATATCTGTTGCTGTTTCCTTAGGAAGGCGATCATCTTTGTTAACAAACTTTGTTATTTGTTGATCAGTGAACTGCCAACTGCTTTTAATAAATTTTACTCTTAATTGGTTGAACTTGCTTAAGTATATTTAACCTTTTAATTTTCATAAACTATAGTTGAAGTTGCACCTTTTTGATTTACAGGTGCTTCGTGTTAACAGTGTTGTTCATATTCCTGAACTAAGATAGTTGGTATGTATTATCAGAGGCCATAACAGCTGTATCTATCTTCTTATGAAATATATTTCTGCTTATTTTATGAGGTGTCACCTTTTAGGTGGATCTAAGTACAAATGGGAGTATATCTTAGCACTCCAAAGACCGAAAAGTTCTCAGAGGATGGTGAGAATGACAGACTGAGGTTTGGCCTCTCTTGCATGCAGGGATGGCGCGCAAATATGGAGGATGCTGTCAGTTTCTCTCTTTGACACATACTTCTTAAGTACATTAGAGACTTAGCTTTTACTTCTATATATTTATTCAAGTCTATATAAAAATTCCATCCATCTAGGACAGAATTAGTCGACCTGAAGGACAACATATTGTTTAAGTGAGAATAAATATCTTTGATGTAGATGGGGGATATTGAACCAGATGGATTTATGTAAAAGAAATGGGTTAGTCAAAGTTTGTTGCATGTATAATAAAAGAAGATTAGATTCAATTTGAGGGCCTTAAATTAGAGATTTAATGTGCCAATTGATGGAAATCTTGCTTTTGCAATAGCCACCATTTTACAATTGTTGCTATAATGGCGCAAGCACAGACAATATTTTAAGAAGATGCTCTTTAATGTGATAATTTTATTTCTCTTTGCTGCTGAGTTTTTCTACTAAGTTTTGGATGGTAATTATCAGCATCATGCCTGTTTTGGCTAGTCTGTTGTAAGTTTGTGAACTTGTGTTAAGTAGTAACATGAAGTGGAGAATGAGCTGTTGGTTATGGTAGCCATCATTTGACCTTGTTTCTATAGATATTTCACTCTATCGCATGGAGGCGGAAGAAACTGTAAGAAACCAATAGATGTTAAAATGAAACTTATACATTTTTTGACTTGTCTTCTTTTGTGGAAAGTGCTTCGTTTCATTAGTATTCATCATTCCTTGTACTTTTAAACTCAAATTTTTTGGTTAGAAGCCTAAATTTGGATAGATTCTAGCGAAGAACTAAATTTTAAGCTCATTGGTGCAGACAGACCGAGTCAAAATTGAAAATTAACTTCTGTTTTCTTATGTTTTTTATAACTAAATTTAAAATGTACCACACTAATACTTCTCCTAGCAGCAACCATTAGCTTATCTCCAAAAGTTATGTTATATGTACTTTACATTAATCTTATTTCCGATGTTCAGTTATATTTCCTACAATATTCAATTGCAGCATGCGGCATTGCCAGATCTTGATGAGTCTACATCATTCTTTGGTGTTTATGATGGCCATGGAGGTAAAACTTATTTTCGAAGTTCTTTCTTATACTGTGTTAATTCCTTTTCCGAAATTTTTTGTCTACATCCTTTTTCTATATTCTTCTGTTTTAGGACGTGAATTTTATTTTATTGAAAGTGCAGAAACCGAGCATCATTTAGCTGTATTTCTTGGAAGGAAAGTATGTTTGCATAACATGCATTATAAGTCCAACTGTGGATTGATGACTTGATTTAAGTTTTTCTGCATATATATGACACAGCTTGCTGAAGATGCCCTTTTATGAACATTCCATTATATCAAATGTAAATCTTCAATTTTGAAGGTGAAAATGTTCCTTGTGGTTATTAAACATTTGGCGTGCAAAGTTTCTGTGATGGTTTCCTTTTTAAAGATTATGTGCACCATTGGAACTGAAGTGCACCTGATCTCAGTGGATATTATATAGTTTTATGAATGAACTATCATAAATATCTGTTAGTTGGCATGAATAAGTTCTGAATAACCTTCTTATTTTGGAGGAAGATGGTAGAGAGAGGTCTTTAATCCAAGCAATATTAAGCTTTCAATCAAAGCAATATCAAGTCACTTACCTTATACTATCACCATAATTTTATTCGACCTTCCTTCCCAGGATTCCAATTCTTTGTATTAGGAATGAATGTCAGTATGAGAATGTGTGGCTTGTAAAGTCATCTGTTGCATGGATTGTTCCGTTGTTCCATTTTATAGGGAATAATCTTATTTTCCCAGGGAGGAAGGATCTTTCCTTTTGCTGTAAAAATTTAAAGCAATGCATAATTAAAAGTCTTGTTGAGCTTGCATAGAATCATAAAGAAGCAGTTAGTATCAGCAATTCATGCGAGATGTTCTACTGTTTATCTTCATTTCATTTTATTTAAAAGGTTAATGAAGGAGCGCTTTTGATCTTTGCCATATTACCAAATAGTTCATGACTTCGCACTTAAACTAGTTAGTCCCTAAAATTTCCTATATCTTGCTATTGCATCTCTCATCCTGTTAACCAAAAATATTTGTTGTTTGTTACTTCATGTGCTTCATGCAAGATCGTTCTCATAGCCATTCTAAATTAGTTTCAGAGAACCTAAATACGGAGATAGTCATCTACAGTAAAACTGTAGAAGGGTAAAACTATCTCTTGAATAGTGGCTTGTACTACATACATGGTGTAATGGTAAAGATTTTGCCTGGTTAATTGTGCCAGGGGTGCGATCGCAGAATAAAGTTTTGGGCTTTTGGCACCGTATTGTTCATTTGAAAAGTTCATGAACTTAGTTGCAATATCGCAAAATTGCAGGGAGTGTTGTACACTCTATTCTTTTCTAATCCTTGGTAAAAGGCAGTATTTTGTGCTTCATTATTTCAGGAAAGGTGGTTGCTAAGTTCTGCGCAAAATATCTACACACTCAGGTCCTCAAGAATGAAGCCTACTCGGCTGGTGATTTAGCTACTTCTGTTCAGAAAGCTTTCTTCAGGTACATACTTTATCTATCTGCAGTATGAGGCCCTCTAAGCTGAGGATAAGAGACAAGTGATTGAAGCGAATCTAGCTCTCAGACGATCCTTTTTTAGTATTAATTACAAACTTAGCCATTGATGTTTGACCTTGATTTCAATTTGCTCCTCATATTTTCAGTTGCAACAATTTAGACCTTGGAAATTGTTTTGTATAGAAGTTTTATCCTTCCTCTTATCTATTGTTTGAAAAATTGCCACATTAGAACCATCATTAGATCTTTTTTTTTTATTTTTTTGGTTTAAAGTGAAATTCTATGGAAAATTGGGGACTGAATTGAAATCGAGGTCAAACATTATGAACCAAGGTGACACCACTGAGGTGGAAATGGAAATTCTAGTCAAACTCAGGAAGTAAATGTGTAATTTATACTTCTTTTTAAAGAGATTATTATTGTTTTTTGGAGCTCGTAATTGCACTTTCTATTATTGTTGCCTTAGAATGGATGAGATGATGAGGGGGCAGAGGGGTTGGAGGGAACTAGCCGTATTGGGAGATAAGATAAACAAGTTTACTGGTATGATCGAAGGTTTGATATGGTCTCCGAGGGGTGGTGATTCAAGTGAGGCGGAAGATAACTGGGCCTTTGAGGAGGTAGTAATGCATATCACTGTTTATTTGTGAGCCGTGTCATAGTTTTTGGATACAACAAAATATTTTAGGCTATATTCTTTATTTATATTAGAATGTTGTAAATGATGAAAGTATTGACTTAAACTAATCATTTACTATATATATATAAATACATACATATATATACACACACA